>NC_038249.2:5761695-5931091 GCF_000004515.6 Glycine max | reverse complement strand
CGTAATTCTGAAAATTCGAGCAAAGGAAAAGGCGGAGCATCTCCTTAAGGCAAGAGGCAGCAAAAAATTAGCAGGAGGGGAACTAAAGAACCCCTAAGAATGAGCGGCCATTTCTCTGAGTGTACACAGGATTATTATGAACCCTCAGAAATAGGGATTCTTGGGGGGTAGGATTGAATAATCCCCCCCCCCCCCCCCGCCCCCCGCACCCACGGTGATCAGCCTGACTCTCAAGGGAGTTCCAAATCGAGTGACATGCCCCCAAGTACAAGTATTCCTCCTCATCAGAAACTACAAGTACTTACTGACAAAGTTTATACTATTTCCATGTCATATGAAGTATGAAACATGGGCACCATCAATTCACTGACCGTGGATAATTAAAGATTCTAAGTCATCCCCCTTCAGAGATGCTTAAAACTCTTTAACCACTATATTTCCCCCACCAGGTATATCCAACAAGGTCACTGCACCCCCCATGTACATACACAACATACAACATATGAAACATGGGCACCATCAATGCACTGACAGTGGATAATTAAAGATTCTAAGCCATCCCCCTCCAGAGATGCTTAAAACTCTTTAACCACTCTATTTCCCCCACCAGGGATATCCAACAAGGTCACTGCACCCCCCATGTACATACACAATACACAACGTATGAAACATGGACACCATCAATGCACTGACCGTGGATAATTTAAGATTCTAATGATGGAAGCTTGCTTGTGAAGCTTCTACGGAGGTTGGATCTTTGAGCTTCAATGAGGTCCTTCAATGGTGATTTTCCACCATGGAGATGCAGTGGAAGGCAAAGGAGAAGATGAGAAGGGAGGCACCATCCACTAGGAAATAATCCATGGAAGAAGGAGCTTCACCACCAAGAATGTGCCTTGGATAAGAAGCTTGAAGAGGATGCTTTAATGGTGGAAAAGAAAGAGAGAAAGAGGGAGCACGAAATTAAAGGAATAAAAGAGGGAGAGAAGTGGAACTTTGAAGTGTGTCTCATAAGACTTTCATTCATCAAAGTTGCAACAAGTGTTACACATGCTTCTATTTATAGACTAGGTAGCTTCCTTGAGAAGCTTTCTTAAGAAAAATTCCTTGAGAAGCTTCTTTGAGAAAACTTCATTGAGAAGCTAGAGCTTAGCTACACACATCCCTCTAATAACTAAGCTCACCTCCTTGAGAAGATTCCTAAAGAATTAGAGCTTAGCTACATACACCCCTCTAATAACTAAGCTCACCTCCTTGAGAAGATTCCTAAAGAAGCTAGAGCTTAGCTACACACCCCCTATAATAGCCAAGCTCACCCCCATACCAAAATACATGAAAATACAAAAAAGTCCCTACTACAAAGACTACCCAAAATGCCTTGAAATACAAGGCAAAAACCCTATACTACTAGAATGGCCAAAATACTAGGCCCAAAAGAAGGAAAAACCTATTCTAATATTTACAAAGATAAGCGGGCTCATACTTAGCCCATGGGCCCAAAATCTACCCTAAGGCTCATGAGAACCCTAAGGTCTTCCCTTGGATCTCTGGCCCAATCTACTTGGAGTCTTCTATCCAATGCCATTGCGGGGTAGGATTGCATCATCTAAGCCACCCCCTTCCAAAGATGCTTAAAACTCTTTAACCACTCTATTTCCCCCACCAAGGATATCCAACAAGGTCACTGCACCCCCCATGTACATACACAACATAACATCATCACAGTGCATTTTCAACATCATCAACATTTCATCTCAACATCAATCCCAACATCAACATCATCTCATCTCAATGACACTAACAACAACAACAACATCATCTCATATTAACATAATCATCAATAACAGCATCAACTCATGTTAACATACTCATCAATAACAACATCAACTCATGTTAACATAGTCATCAATAACAATATCATCTCATGTCAATATTATCATAAACATCAACGTCACCTCACATCAATTAATGTCATCAATAGAAATATCATTAGTAAGTCACACTCTGCATATACATATGTAGTTCTTGCCTAAGATTCACATTTCCCAGGTCTTCAGACAACACAAGTCAAATAAAAACAATAATGTTATTCATCAATAATAGATATATCGCATCCCATTAGTAAAAAACATTGTTTTCTTGAAAATCAACATGCAATAGGGACAAACATATATCCCTATAGTTAGGTTCCCTGACCCCAACTATGGTATTAAAAACTGTAAACAATAATAAACTCCCCTCACCTATCGTGAGCTCTACGTCAGTTTCTCTTTGCATCACTCAGAGACCTCTCTCATTCACGTTCGTCAGTCCAAAAGCAAGGTTCAATATACCAAATTGAAGGAAATTCAGTATAGATTTTAGAAACAAGGTTAATGACAACGTTCAGAGTCAAATACCCCTGTCAAAACATAAAGGGCTTACGGGTGTTTTAGATTCTACTAAAAGGAGACATCATTTTAAATTATGATCACGCCAATGTGACCGGGGTTCAGTGAAGGTCATGAAAATAACATCAATATTATAAAAAGATAACTTTTACAATGTCTCATTCTCAAGGGTTTTTCAAAGAAAGTGTAAAACCACCCTATTACAGTACCCAAAACAGAAGAGACACTAAGAGAAACTCAAACTAACTAAGAGAAAGGCTTAGAATCACGGTTACTTCGAAGAAACCGCGAAGGAAGGATTGGAGGCTTCATTCTCTACCGAATCCTCAAGTTGAGTTTTGAAGATTCCTCTCCGATTAAACTGTTCTTCTTCATGCGGTGATCCAACGGCAAGCAAAGGTGGCTCGTGGCGATTACCAGTAGTCAGTGGTGGTGGAGGAGGAGCTTGGGGGTGTTGGGAGAGGGTTTAGGGGAGGAGGAGGAGGAAGAAGATGGCTCTTTTATTTTGTTGGACGTATTTGTAGCCTGCAACACTCGCCCGGGCGAGCCAAACCCGCCCGGGCGAGCTGATCCAGCTCAAAATTTTCTACTTCGGTAAAAAAAATTATATCTCGTACTCAAGATTTTATATTGCAAATCCCAACGGTTAGAATTTGTAGAATTGTCTCTGGAAGCTTCGGACAAACTTTGAAGATGATCCAACGGTTAAAGATTCCGGGATGGCGATTTTACTGAAATGGGTTTAGGTAAAATTTGAAATCTCATAATTTCAACTTAGCTCAACAAAACTCCACATAACTCAACATCCACATCAAGAAATTCACACATGACTAATTCAAGCCATACCTAAACTCATTCAAGTCAACCATATAGTCAAATAACATGATAAATACAATTAAACATCGATTTATAATTAGTAATATTACAAGGTGTTACAATTGTCAGAAGGAGAAATGGTCTCTTAATGAGCTCATTTCATACTTTGTGCAAGAAGAGGAAAGAATGAAGCAAAAAATTATTGAAAGTGCTCATGTTGTAAGTACCTCTAAAGACAAGGGCAAAAGAAAAAGAAATGAGGAGCCCAAGAATGAAGCAACTAAGGGTCCAAAACAAAAGAAACAAAATCAAGGTAACAACTGTTTCTTTTGCAATAAGCCTAAACATGTAAAGAAGAAATGTACCAAATATCATGCTTGGCGTGCGAAGAAAGGTACGTTTCTTACTTTGGTATGTTCTGAGGTCAATTTAGCTTCAGTACCTAGAAACACTTGGTGGTTAGATTCTGGTGCCACTGCTAACATCAGTGTTTCAATGCAAGGTTGCTTAAGCTACCGAAAACCAATTGATTCTGAAAGATGGATATATGTTGGAGATGTTAAATCGGTGGAGGTGGAAGCTATAGGGCATTTTAGATTATTATTATTATGAACTGGTTTTTATTTTAATTTGAAAGACACTTTTGTTGTACCATCATTTAGACGGAATTTGGTTTCAGATTCTTATTTGGACAAATTGGGTTATTTGTGTTCATTTGGAAACAATGTGTTTAGGTTGTCTTTTAATTTAGATATTGTTGGAACTGGTTCACTCTTGGTTTATGATAATCTATATTTACTTGATATTGTAGCTTCCTATGGTGAATCCTTTAATGCGGAATTGCGTGGTACTAAGTGTAGAATTGATAATACAAACTCAGGAGCATTATGGCATAAGCGCTTAGGTCACATTTCTAGGAATAGAATTGAATGAATTGTGTCAAACGGAATCTTGGATTCCATTGATTTCACAAGCTTTGATGCTTGTGTTGAATGTGTTAAAGGTAAACAGACCAAAAGCAAGAAATTAGGTGCATATAGAGCTACATACGTCTTGGAATTGATACATACGGACATTTGTGGGTCATTTCATACATCTTCATGGAATGGTCATCAATATTTTATATCATTCATAGACGATTACTCCAGATATGCATACTTATTTCTTATACATGAAAAGTCACAATCTTTGGATGTGTTCAAAACATTTAAAGTTGAAGTTGAAAATCAACTCAACAAAAGAATCAAGAGTGTTAGATCTGACCGTGGTGGTGAATACTATGGTTGATATGATGGTTCAGGTGAACAACGTCCGGGGCCTTTTGCCAAGTACCTAGAGGAATGTGGAATCGTCCCACAGTACACCATGTCAGGGTCACCTAGCATGAATGATGTGGCTAAATGACGAAACAAAACTCTTAAGGATATGGTAAGACACATGCTTTGTCATTCAAACTTACCAGAGTCACTGTGGGGAGAGGCACTAAAGATTACAACTTACATTCTAAATAGAGTGTTGTCGTAACCTACCCTTCGGAGGGAGGGCGACGCGAGACTCGCGGGTGCGTCTTCCAAGAAAGGAATACACGCGGAGTCGCCACCAACGTTTATTTGAGGAAAACGTCGGGAAAACAGGAAAAAGACGTTGTCTACGAACTTTACGTGAAAGGTTCGGGAGTTGTATTTACGCATGGGGAAGGTATTAGCACCCCACGCATCCATCACAAGGGACGGCAGCCTTTAATCAAATGTGCAAACATGACTTCAATTTGTCTTATATTCTCTTTTACGTCTTTATATCTTTTTATGTTTTTTATATTTTTTTATATTTTTTTATCTTTTTGTGGTCGGCAAGGGTGTTTCCCTTGCTCCTACGTATTCCTCAATTATGATAAGGAAATCAGACCTACGTAGTTCTTCGAGAACTAAACGTTGGTTAAGTTGTTTTTATCCCCTTTTTTTTTGCAAGATATATTTTTGATTGAATAAAAGGTCATTTAAGGCGTTGGACCATTAAACGATCTTTTGATTCTTTTTGGAAGGAGAGAAAACAATAAGGCATTGGACCATTAATGATCTCTTGTTTTTTCTTTTGAAAGAGGTGACAAAGCTACGTGTTGATTTTAGGCTTTTAAAAATCCTCGTTTAACCAATAAAAGCGAAAAAGACCATTTCAAGGCGTTGGACCTTAAAAATGGCTTTTTAGGTGATGACAAAAGTTTTATTTATGAATTGATTTTAGCCTTAATTTCACTTTGGTTATTAGTCAATTCGGTTAAGAAAGAAAATCCTAAACAAAAAACGTCCGATTGATTTTTTTTATTATTTTATTAAAAGATTTTTTTTATTATTATATTATTATTTTGCCTCTTTTTTGGTTTTAAACGTGGTTACGACATGACAGAACGGTGGAAATTAAAAGATATTACAATTCAAATGATCGGTGGAAATTTATTTTATTTTTTATTAGGCGAGAAAATGACTTAAATAAATGACTAAAGCACGTCAAAAGGGGGTATGGAAAGTCAATGAAATGAAAATAAAAGCACGCAAAACAAGTGGGGACCACTAAGGGTACATAGAATGAATTGAAAAGTTTGATTTCGGGAACTTACCGGTTGAAGACCGAAGAACGAACGAAGAACGATGAAGAATGGTGGAAAATCTTCGCGAAATCACCCACGGAAACGTCTCGGAAGCGTTACAGAAGTGCCTCGGCTTGGATTTTCTTCACGGAAACAATTTTTCTCACTAATTTTAAGTGATTCTCAGATACCAGGAGGGTTGAACATTTTTGTTTTGCCTTCCTTCCCCTATTTATAGGGGAAAAGAGGGAGGTGGTTGCCACCCAGCTCGCCCAAGCAAGCTCAGCTCGCCCAGGCGAGCTAGGTTGCTTCCACCAGAAGGCACCGCCTTCTGTTGGAAGATCCTGGAAGGCCCAAGTGGGCCTGATTTGCTGATTCTTTTTCCGTAACGTTACGGAACTTTACGAATTACATAACGATACTTGTTTTCTTTCCGTAATGTCACGAAACCTTATGGATTATGCAATCATCCCTTCTTTGGCTTCCGGAACGTTACGGAACTTTACGGATCGCGCATTAACACGTCCTTTCAACTCCTGTCATGTCACGGAACTTCACAGATTGCCTAACGATGGGTGTCAAGTGCCTCGAAGTGGTCAAGCGTGGGTCGCATCCCAACAAACAGATGGTCCCCCGAACGAAATTAGGGTATGACAAGTGTCAACCAAGGTAGCTACCAAAACACCTTATGAGCTTTGGGTTGTGCGAAAGCCTAGTCAGAAACATTTTCATGTATGGGGATGTCCAGTTGAGGCAAGGCTTTATAAACCAAATGAAAGGAAATTGGACTCCCGAACAGTGAGCAACTACTTTATTAGTTATTTTGAAAGATCCAGGGGTTATAAATTTTATGATCCCAAATTAAAGACAATTTTTGAAACAGGAACTGCTACATTCTTTAAGGATATTGAGTTTGGGGGGAAGAATAAGCTTAGAGACTTTGTATTAGAGGAAGAATCAGTAACAATTCCAAAATCAATTCATACAGTTGCTTTTGATAAAGCACAAATTCAGAACCTCTACAAGATATTGTTATTGAATCTCCCACTCAAGATAATTTGGTCGTTCATGAAGAACAAACTCAAGATCCTCAGGAACCTATGCTTTATGAGCCAGTACCTTTGTGGAGATCTACAAGAGAAAGGAGAAGTGTTATTCCAGATGATTATGTCGTATTTCTCGACAAACATGAGGAAAATAATGGTATGATGGAAGATGACCCAGTCAACTTCCATCAAGTCTTGCAAGATTTCAACTCAGAAAAGTGGATTGAAGCAATGAATAAAGAGTATAAGTCCATGCAAGCAAGGTTGTCAAACTCTAGAGTCAACTCGTAGACTCCTACGAGTTTAAGAGTTTACTCGATCCTTGCGAGTCGACTCGGAAGCAAACTCGTTTTTGTGCAGACTCGAAGCAGACTTGGTGGACTCGCGGTAGACTCGTGTAAACTTGCGAGTCTAGCCCGAGTCACACGAGTTCAGTTCGAAATTTTTTTTTCGCGATACGTCATCATTTTGTGCCCACTGCTCCACTCTAGTTTAGGGATTTTGCTTCGTTCGTTTTGTCATTGTCCCTATTCTTCATTCACGACGAGTTGGAGCTGCTCAGATGACATGGCGGCGCGGTGTGGTGGTTGCCTGGTTCTGTTGGAAGCCGCAAGTCCCACCCACGAACACGACGAGCTCAAGAGAAGCTTGGCAGCTTGCTGCTTGTGTCAACGACGAGCTTGAGAGAAGCCGCGAGTCTGGGTGAGAATTTAAAAAATTTCATGGTGTTAGCTTAGTGCTCTAAGTCTTCTTTCTGTTGTTGTGATGCATTTGCTTTACTGGCTTTGGCTAAAGCTTGGGTTAGTTGGGTAAGAAATTTGTCTTTGTACTTGTGGGCAAGAAATTTGAAACAACACAAACTAAAGGACATGTTAATGTTGGTCTGGTCAGAGATCACCCTACTGTGAAAAAGTGTAGTGGGCTAGTGGCACAAGTTTACAAACTTCTTTCAGTAAATCTAAATTCCTAGTGTCTCTGTCTCTGATAAATGATGTTAGTCATTAATCTAGATAAGAAACTACAAGAAAAAGCATTTAACTTTTGGAAATCATGAAGCATGAACAAAAGAGGTAACAAGTAAGCTTCCTGTCATAATTGCCTCTTCCACAGTACAATCAAAACTGATATTTTTGGAACTCTGGAAGGATCAGCACTAAAATACTGTTACAAACACAACCCACTAATGTAACCCAAATAGATTATTTAAGTAATTTGAGAAGGATAAGTATGGTTCGGTAAAATATTGTTTGAAAATAGTTAGTACTAATAACTGTCAAGAGAATTAAGACTGAATGGAAATTAAGTTGACAAAGATCAGAAGAAATAATCAGTTAAGGAACATAAGGACCTATGAGTTTACAATCAGATACAAGTTCCAACAACCTAAAAGGCATATGGTAAAAAAAACAATGTTAAGACAGAAACAAACCCAAACAACATTAAATTAAAAATAAGTAACCTGCCTTGTGCTGTTCACAGTGACATAACTGATAAGTAAATTCTCTAATTGCATATTATATTCTGAAATCATGAAGCATTTAACTTTTGTGTTGTTCCAACAACCTAATAGTGAGGCCAAAAGAAAATGTCAGGTAATTGACAAGTAAATCCTCTAATTGCCTATTATATTATGTTCCTGTTAGTACTCTTAGAGAACAATATATAGTAATACACACACCTTGTAGCTGCCATAACTGACATATACTTTTCTTTTTAGTTATTTTTCTTTGAAATTTCAGTCTTCATATTGTTGTTGTTGTTGTTTTAAGACTTACTTTGTACTATAGTGTTATATAGGGGAGGAGAAAACTACTCCTTTCTGTAACTCCAATACAACTTTTTTGCCTACTTTTTTTCTTCTTTTTATCAATGATTACTTGTGGCTTTGCCTAAAGCTTGGATTTCATTTGTTTGTACATATATTATAGGCTGTGTTCCATTTCAGTATGTCTGGGAGAGGGAATGGATCAAATTCATTAAATGCCAATACAAGCACATCCACAGGTGCAACAAGCAGAAGCAAAAATGCTTCAGGAAATAAGACTGATATTGGGTGGAAACATGGGATAGATGTTTTAGGGAATGGTAAAAAAGTTAAGAGCAAATATTGCTTAAAGATCAACAATGGGAGAATTTTCATATTCAAGCATCATCTTGTTGGGACTAGATGGGATTTTGAACCAGTTCAGGTGTCGTGGCAGACCCGCACACTGTTGTCTGGTAGAAGAAGAGCGAGACGGTAAGCCTTGGTATTTCGATATCAAGCGATACGTTGAAAGCAAAGAGTACCCACTGGAGACTTCCGACAACGACAAGAGGACGTTGAGGAGATTGGCGGCCGGGTTCTTCGTGAGCGGAAGCATACTATACAAGAGAAACCATGACATGGTTCTGCTACGCTGCGTGAATGCTAAGGAAGCTGAGAACATGCTGGGGGAGGTCCATGAGGGCTCTTTCAGTACGCATGCTAATGGGCACACCATGGCTAGCAAGATCTTAAGGGCAGGTTACTATTGGCTCACCATTGAGAGCGATTGTTATCTCCATGTGAGGAAGTGTCACAAATGCCAAATGTTTGCAGACAATGTCAATGCTCCGCCCTTGCCTCTGAATGTCTTGGCCGCACCGTGGCCATTTTCCATGTGGGGAATAGATGTGATTGGGGCCATAGAGCCCAAAGCTGCGAACGGACACCGTTTCATCCTAGTGGTGATCGATTACTTCACTAAGTGGGTCGAAGCCACGTAGTACGCTAGTGTCACCAGGAGTGTGGTGGTCAGGTTCATTAAGAGGGATATCATCTGCCGGTATGGTTTGCTGAGAAAGATTATCACGGACAATGGCACCAACTTGAATAACAAGATGATGGGGGAAATGTGCGAGGAGTTTAAGATCCAACATCACAATTCCACAACCTACAGACCAAAGATGAACGGAGCCGTGGAGGCAGCCAATAAGAATGTCAAGAAGATTATCCAGAAGATGATCGTGTTATACAAGGATTGGCACGAGATGCTCCCATTCGCGTTACATGGTTACCAAACCTCAGTGCGCACATCAACCGGGGCAACACAATTCTTATTGGTATATGGAATGGAGGTTGTGCTACCATTTGAGGTGGAAATCCCGTCATTAAGAATCTTGGCGGAATCCGGATTAAAGGAATCGGAGTGGGCCCAGGCACGTTTCGATCAGCTTAATCTCATAGAAGGCAAGCGTTTGGCCGCCATGAGTCACGGGAGTTTATATCAGAAACGAGTGAAGAACGCTTTTGACAAGAAGGTACGCACACGCAGGTTCAACGAAGGGGACTTGGTGCTGAAGAAAGTCTCCCAAGCTCTGAAAGACAACACAGGAAAGTGGGCCCCGAACTACGAAGGGCCTTTCATTGTAAAAAGGGCTTTCTCTGGAGGGGCCCTAGTGCTCGCCAACATGGATGGCAAGGAGCTACCTTCACCCATGAACTCCGATGCTGTCAAGTGATACTACGCTTAAGATCTGGGGCAATTAAGGAAGTCGCTGCATGTTTTTTTATTTTTGTGTATTCTTCTTGGTTTCCCCCAGGGATTCCTGTCCTCTGTAATTTTCTCATCGCAGTCTTTTAAAAGAAAAGAACGTAGGATTGAGGTTCCGGTCCTCGCTTTGTGCTTTAAAAGATGTGTAGTATTTGATAACCTGAGCCTTTTCGCTCAGTCCATGAGATGCCCCAAGCGCTTAAATGAAACTGAACCCGACCAGCTTTCACTAAAAGGATTATTGCATTTGAAAATGCTCATGCATACGCATACACATGCATATTTGTTATCTTATGACAAGAGTAGGATCGTCTTAGGCGATGGTCAAATACCGAGCCAAATCCAAAGACAGAGACAAATCGAGGTAAACGGTAACACGACCACGATTTGCAGTGCAATGTCATTTCCTGCTTTCAGGTACTTAGGGACGGATGCGTGTAGAGGCTAGGCCCATGATCGACAGATCGTCGTCCCATGTCCAGCTCCGGACAAGCGGGAAGCGCTGCTGGGAGGCAGCCTAGTATCCTTTAAATTCCCAGTTATTATTACTGTTGTGTCTTTAAAGGTAATGGTCAGATGCCTAATTTACCTTAAGGGGGTTCGAGTAAGTGAACGTCGACCCATAGAGAGCGCGTACCTGTGTTTTTTTTTTTAAAAAAAAAAATGCAGGGTTAGCTCGCCTGGGCGAGCACCCCCTGCATGAAGTGGTTTAAAAAGAGAGGGGGAGTGCAGTTTTCCCCCAAGAAACTTCTCCCCCTCACTTAAAAAATGCTGCACTCACGGGATTGCTGGTTTTTTCTGATCCTAGGCCACCATTGTGTGCTTTTTGCTTCCATTTTAGTGTCCTTGCCATTCCATACAAGTAAGTGCACTATCCTTTGGTTTCTAGCTTTCCGTTGATTCCTTTTACGCTTTAAATTATACATGATTTGACCAATTTTGTGAGACAATTTGGGGAAAATTTATGCTTTGATTCATTGAATTGGGGGGTTGTAGGGGATGGCCTTAGGACTAGGTTGTGTTCTGAAATGATGGGGCAAGCCACATTGCCCCCATTCCCTTGTTGTTGGTACCCAAAAGTGCGCCCACCAAGTGCTCGGTGAAATGCTCAATGGTGTTTTCACCTAAGTTTGTGAATATGGCTTTTAGATTGGGTTTGTGTATGTATGATTACCATTTTTGGGATGCGGACAGCTTGCGAAAGTTAGGATAAATGCCAAAACATGATTTAGGCCTAGGGGGCCCAAGCCTTTGTTTTTTGAAATGCAAGAAGGCATGAAAGTGAGAGCATGTTGGTGAGGCTTCCCCTTAAGGCCAGCACTTGGTTTGGGCTGCACCATGTTTTCTTTGTACCTAGATAGTGTGAAAATGTTGTTCACCACGTACATGTGTATGTTGAATAGGTAGCTAAATTCTTTGCAAATGTTCATATATGTTGAAAATGGCACGAAAATGCTTCTCAAAATAGGAACATATGATATGAAATTGCCTTTCAAGAATGTGAATGAGTAGTACAAAAATTGCTTTTCCAATGAAGGTGCGATATGAAATTGTTTTCAAATGAGTGTAAATATGTGCGAATATATAACATGAAGTTGCCTCTCAAATGTATGAACATGTATGTGAATGAAATGTGAACATATAGCAAAAAATGGGGTAGGTAGGTAGCAAATGCCTTGGAAAATATGTATGGATAGTTTGACATATAGCGTAAGGAATTTCTTGGCAAAAAAAAAAACGAAAGTAGGTGCGTTTTATAGGATGTTGTTCATCGAGGGAAAGATAGGTATAAATGTATGAATATCCTAGGAGAACCCGCGCATTAACGCGTAGGCATTCCTTTCAAAATTCGTATGGATATTCATGCTTTGTTGGAAAAAGGGTACGCTGTTTGGCTTGATCTGGCTTTCGTTATGATTAAGTTTTCTTGAACTAACTTTCCAAACGCTTTGCAGGAAATGGCTCCGAAGAAACTCTCCACGAAGAGGTCTAGAAGAGACGCCACAGGAGAAGGGTCTAGTACCGCCCCCGAGTTTGATAGTCATCGTTTCCGGAGTGCCGAGCACCAGCAGCGCTTCGAGGCTATCAAAGGATGGTCGTTCCACAGGGAGAGGCGTGTCCATCTCAGGGAGGATGAGTATGCGGACTTTCAGGAGGAGATAGCTCGCAGGCGTTGGACACCGCTGGTGACTCCCATGGCCAAGTTTGACCCTGAGATAGTCCAAGAGTTCTATGCTAATGCTTGGCCCACGGAGGAGGGAGTGCGAGACATGCGTTCATGGGAGAGGGGTCAGTGGATTCCCTTTGACGCAGATGCCCTCAGCCAATTCCTGGGTGACCCGCTAGTTTTTGAGGAAGGCCAGCAGTGTGAGTTCAGCCAGAGGAGGAACAGGGTTGACGGGTTCGATGAGGAAGCCATTGCCCAGCTGTTGTGCACACCGGGGCAGGATTTTGCCCGAACCGCTGCAGGGAGGCGGGTGCAGATCATGCGCACCATCATGACCACTTTGACCCAGACATGGATGACACTGCTGCTCAGCAATTTCTTGCCTAGCGATCACAACTTCGATCTCCCTCTGCCTAAGTGCCAGTTGGTGTATGCCATACTGACACGGATGAGCGCCCACGTGGCCCAGGTGATTGCTGACGCCATTTATTTGTTTGCAGGTATGGCGCCTACTAGGCACCCTCTGGACCCAGATAAGTCCAACAGGGCCCTGGGGTTTCTACGCTGATCACGGGCCTCTGGCAGTCCTACGGAGTTCCCGTCACTCCCAGTAAAGTAATCCGACCGATCACCCGGCCCTTCATCGAGAAGTACTGCACGCCTAGGCAGGCGCAGGGTGATGCACATCAGGCCGCAGACGCACTGCCACCACCTCGGCAAACCGATCCAGCTGGGTCACTGGGCGTGGAGCATTATCTACAGCATTTGGTTCACCAGCAGGCCGCCAACCACCGTGGGCAGGTGCAGATACATGAGTGTCTCTACCGATTCAGCCTCAGTCAGCAGGGGCAGGGTTCCGCCTTTTTTGCATGCCCTACTCCAGAGCAGTTTGGGGCTGAGGTCGCATGGCCTGGAGACTGGCTCGATGCCCAGGCAGGGGAGGAGCCTGCAGGATCCCCCGGTGAGCCAGATGAGTCCCATATGGATGAAGATATGACTGACTTGCTCGGTTTCTTGGGAGGGAGCGGAGCCACGTGACCAAGGTCACCGTACTTATGTTATTAACATTGTTGTTTTCTGTTATTGTCTATGTTGCTATTAACATTGATGTTTTCTGTTATTGTCTATGTTGCTATTAACATTACTGTTTTCTGTTATTGTCTAGGTTGTGACTAACATTACTGTTTTCAGTTACTGTTTTTGTTTCTGCTAGAATTTGGCGTTATGGCTCTCAGTTATTTCGTCACTGTTTATTTGTGACTTACCATTTCGTGCGTTTTTTCGTTTAACTTGTGGTTAGGCGTAAGTAGGTAGTATGCGCCTTCGTCCACACGACCTTTTCAGAGAGAAAAAGAAAAAAAGGAAATAAACAAATGATAATAACTTAAAAAAAGGGAAAGAAAAAGAAGAAAGAGAGAAAAAAGAAAAATAAGTTGCATAGCTGAAAAGTCAACATGCTTTTGAAAAGAGATAACTTCCAGCTTTTCTTTGGATAAAAATTCACTGATCATAACCAGTTTTTGAAAGAAAATGTGTGTAATACACCTGAAGGGTAAATGCTGTGAAAATTTTCCCGAACGCCCAAAATAGACTCAGATGAATGCATGAATTGATAAAAGAACATATTTTGGAAACACTGGGTTGACTTAAATAGGAAAAATGAATCCTGAGCCCTAGTGTCACATGACCATGAAAACTTGATGCTTGAGTGTCCACATGGGTGCATGCATGACCAGTTTTGCGTAAAATTTCCTAATCATCATTGTTGCATGTGTATCATGGAAATAATGTGGGACATCCTCTTTATCCCCGAACTGCTAGCCAAACCCTGACAGATATCATGTCCAGCCATTCTACAAGCCTTGAGCCAAAATCCCAACTTACCATAAACCTTGACCTAGGGTGAGAATGTCAATCATTGCCATCGAAAGAAAACAAAAAAAGAAAGTTCCCAATCAAAAGAGTGGGAGAAAACAAAAAGAGAAAATTCCCAATCAAAGATTGAGAGAAAGCAAAAAAAAAAAAGGAAGAAAGAAAATTCCCGATCAAGGATCGGAAGAAAACAAAAGAAATATGCAAAAAGGTTTTTGGACCAGACAATATCTGAACAATACAGAATTGTCACCAAGTAAACAAGAAAAGAAAGGAAACCACGACCTAAAGTGGTCCTCTCCCTTTGATTGCCAACCAAAATCCTGTGCGTCGGTGGCTTGTTCATCTCACACTAAACAAAAACAGAAAAGGAAAAGGCCAAGAACACTCAAAGCCAAAATTCCCACAAAGAAACAAATCGTTCCCAAGAAAAAGTCCTATTGATCCATGATCACGCATGTAATCTTTGATTTGATAGGAAATGATTTGCAAAACCAAGTCATGACATATCTATGGTTCGGAATTAGGATGAAACACTTGCCTGTGTGAGATTGATACACTTTGAGTGATTTTCTTCTATTTTTTGTTGGACCCAGCATTTCCTCTATATGGTCATTTAGAAACGAAATGCTAACATCCAAAATCTCATTTATGGCTATGAGAAAATTTCATCAGCGTACTCTCCTTCCCCGATAGACACATTGTTTTTCATCCAAAAAAGCATATGTTGCTCTGATCAGTTGGAAGTTTTGTCTCTTTACTAATGCATGTTCACATTTTAGTGAAAAAACACCGAGACTATTTTAGTCTCACAGTTATCAAAAACTACGTAGGTCTGAGTTCCTCATCACAAATTGAGGATACATAGGAGCAAGAGCCTCGCTTTTGTCGGCCGCCCCACAATCTCTGTCATACTGACCCTGAAGTCAGGTGACATGCGGAGATACACAAGTAATTTCTCCACACCAGACTACCTCTATCAAGCACTAACCCATGAGGTTAGGGGGCAGGCGGAAATACCCAAGTGGTTATCCGTATAAACATTCTTTTGCTATCTGTAAGACTCGACGCCTAATAGCATGCAGAGACTAATGTCGTCTTCTGCACCCTTTGTCAATCGCGACCAACAAGCCCGTTGACACGCGGAGATTTACGTCATCTTCCACATAGACTACCTCTGTCAAGCACTAACCCGTGAGGTTAGGGGGCTGGCGGAAATACCCAAGTGGTTATCCGTATAAACATTCTTTTGCTATCTGTAAGACTCAATGCCTGATAGCATGCAGAGACTAACGTCGTCTTCTGCACCCTTTGTCAATCGCGGCCGACAAGCCCGTTGACACGCGAAGATTTACGTCATCTTCCGCGCAGACTACCTCTGTCAAGCACTAACCCGTGAGATTAGGGGGCAGGCAAAAATACCCAAGTGGTTATCCGTATAAACATTCTCTTGCTATCTGTAAGACTCAATGCCTGATAGCATGCAGAGACTAACGTCGTCTTCTACACCCTTTGTCAATCGCGGCCAACAAGCCCGTTGACACGTGGAGATTTACGTCATCTTCCGTGCAGACTACCTCTGTCAAGCACTAACCCGTGAAGTTAGGGGGCAGGCAGAAATACCCAAGTAGTTATCCGTATAAACATTCTTTTGTTATCTATAGGACTCAACGCCTAATAGCATGCAGAGACTAACGTCGTCTTCTGCACCCTTTGTCAATTGCGGCCAACAAGCCCGTTGACACGTGGAGATTTACGTCATCTTCCGCGCAGACTACCTCTATCAAGCACTAACCCGTGAAGTTAGGGGGCAGGCGGAAATACCCAAGTGGTTATCCGTATAAACATTCTTTTGCTATCTGTAAGCCTCAACGCATGATGGCATGCAGAGGCTAACATTGTCTCCTGCACCTTTTGTCGTCCTAACCCGTGAAGTCAGGTGACATGCAGGGTTACCTTGTGGTCACCCGCACCTTTCGTCAACCAGGGGGCGAACGAGCCCATTGACGCGAAGAGACCGACATTGTCTTTTGCACCTTTTGTCATCTAGGGACGGCGAGTCAGGTGGTAGGCGGAGATACCTTATGGTCATCCGCACCTTTCGTCAACCGAGGGGAACAAATTCGGCGGTATCAGGATGATGTTGGTCGTTCGATGCTGATCATTTTCAAATTTTTGCAGGTTTTTTACTCTCGTCGTCCGAAAATATTCAAGCCCAACGACACGCGGTATTCTTCTCTGCTGGGCAAAGACGATCGGGTGCAATGGCGAAGGGAAGTGTTGTGGTCGTCCAACTTTGTCGTTTTCAAAACATTGAAGTTTGTTGACACTTCTGATGCCTTTTCTTTTCTTTTTGAACGACAGGTTCCGCTGGTGTGGATATTGACCGATCGAATGATGTTCCGCTCGAACGAAATTAGTGTCTTATCTTTACTTCCCTTTTATCTCCAATAAAAGACAAGTAAAGAGGGGCAACTGTCATACCCTAATTTCGTCCGAGGACCATCTGTTTGGTGGGATGCAACCTTCACTTAACTGCGTCGAGGTACTTAACACCCATCGTTAGGCAATCCGTGAAGTTCCGCGACATGTCGGGAGTCGAAAGGAAACATTATTGCGTAATCCGTAAAGTCCCGTAACATTCCAGAAGTCAAAGAGGGGATGGTTGCATAATCCGTAAAGTTTTGTGACATTACGGAAAGAAAACAAGTATCATTACATAATCCGTAAAGTTCTGTAACGTTACGGAAAAAGAATCAGCAAAAAAAGGCAAAGGGGTGTATTTAGTCAACAAGGGTGTGCAAATAGCAAACAGGCCCACTTGGACCTTCTAGGGTGTTCCAGCAGAAGGCGGTGCCTTCTGGTGGAAGAAACCCAGCTCGCCTGGGCGAGCTGGGTGGCAACCACCTCCCTCTTTTCCCCTATAAATAGGGGAGAGAGGGCAGAGCAAATTCGTTCAACCCTCCTGTGATGCAATCCTCCCTAGGAAAGGACCAGTTACCAGAGCCATGAGCAAGAGGCTCCAAGAGGATTGGGCTAGAGTTGATAAAGAAGGCCTTAGGGTTCTCATGAACCTTAGGGTAGATTTTTGAGCCCATGGGCCAAGGTTGGGTCCACTCTTCTTTGTAAATAGTAGAATAGGTTGTTTTCTTATTTTGGGCCTTGTATTTTGGCCATTCTAGTAGTATAGGGTTTTAGCCTTGTATTTCAGGGCATTTTGAGTAGTCTTTGTAGTAGGATTTTTTTTGTATTTTCATGTTTTTTTGTCATGGGGGTGAGCTTAGCTATTATAGGGGTGTGTAGCTAAGCTCTCGCTTCTCAAGAAAGCTTCTCAAGGAGGTGAGCTTAGTTTTTAGATGGGTGTGTGTAGCTAAGCTCTAGCTTCTCAAGAAAGCTTCTCAAGGAGGTGAGCTTAGTTTTTAGATGGGTGTGTGTAGCTAAGCTCTAGCTTCTCAAGGAAGCTTCTCAAGGAGGTGAGCTTAGTTTTTAGATGGGTGTGTGTAGTTAAACTCTAGCTTCTGAAGGAAGTTTTCTCAAAGAAACTTCTCAAGGAAGTTTTCTTAAGAAAGCTTCTCAAGGAAGCTACCTAGTCTATAAATAGAAGCATGTGTAACACTTGTTGTAACTTTGATGAATGAAAGTCTTATGAGATACACTTCAAAGTTCCACTTCTTTCCTTCTTTTATTCCTTCAATTTCGTGCTCCCCCCTTCTCTCTTTCTTTTCCTCCATTAAAGCATCCTCTTCAAGCTTCTTATCCAAGGCAATTCTTGGTGGTGAAGCTCCTTCTTCCTTGGCTTATTCCCTAGTGGATGGTGCCTCCCCTATCCTCTTCTCCTTTGCCTTCCGCTGCATCTCCATGGTGAAAAATCACCATTGAAGGACCTCATTGAAGCTCAAAGATCCAGCCTCCATAGAAGCTCCACAAGCAAGCTTCCATCATCCTGGTATTTGAGATTCACTTGAAATTAGTGAGAAAAATTGTTTCCGTGAAGAAAATCCAAGCCGAGGCGCTTCCATAACGCTTCCGAGACGTTTCCGTGGGCGATTTCGTGAAGGTTTTCCACCGTTCTTCATCGTTCTTCGTCGCTCTTCGATCTTCAACAGGTAAGTTCCCGAAATCGAACCTTTCCATTCATTCTATGTGCCCTTAGTGGTCCCCACTTGTTTCACGTGCTTTTATTTTTATTTTGTTTGCTTTCTGTACCCCTTTTGACATGCTTTAACCATTTATTTAAGTCGTTTTCTCGCCTAAACCAAAAATAAAATAAATTTCCACCGAACATTTGAGTTGTAATATCTTTTAATCTCTGTTAGAATAAAATCCGACCGATCTTTCATGCCGTAACCACGTTAAAAAACCAAAAAGAGGCCAAATAATAATATAATAATAAAAAAATATCTTTAAATAAAATAATAAAAAAAATCAATCGGACGTTTTTCTTTGGGATTTTCTTTCTTAATCGAATTGACTAATAACCAAAGTGAAAGTAAGGCTAAAATCAACTCTCAAATCAAGCTTTTGTCATCACCTAAAAAACCATTTTAAAGGTTTAACGCCTTGAAATGATCCTCTTTGCTTTTATTGGTTAAACGTGGACTTTTAAAAGCATAAAATCAACACATAACTTTGTCACCTCTTTCAAAAAACCAAGAGATCATTAATGGTCCAATGCCTTCATGTTTTCCCTCCTTTCAAAAGAATCAAAAGATCGTTTAATGGTCCAACGCCTTAAAACGACCTTTTGTTTAGTCAAAATATATCTTTCAAAAAAGGATAAAAACAACTTAACCAACGTTTAGTTCCCAAAGAACTATGTAGGTCTGATTTCCTTATCACAATTAAGGAATACGTAGGAGCAAGGGAAACACCCTTGTCGACCACAAAAAGATAAAAAAAATACAAAAAGCGTAAAAAGACATAAAAACGTAAGAAAGGGAAAATAAAATAATTTGAAGTCATATTTTGCACACTTGATTAAAGGTTGTCGTCCCTTGTGACGGACGCATGGGGTGCTAATACTTTCCCTGTGCGTAAATACAACTCTCTAACCTTTCAAACTTAAATTTCATAGACCACACCTTTCCGGTTTTTCCGACGTTTCCCTCGAATAAACGTTGGAGGCGACTCCGCACATTTTCCTTTCTTGGAAGACGCACCCGTGAGTCTCGCCTCGCCCTCCCGCTAAAGGGTAGGTTGTGACAAGATGTTTAAAGCCTATTTTCTAATAGTGTGATCTACCAATACAGGACGTTTTGTGCACTACTATGGCAGTTTGTGGAACCAAAAATATTGGTCAATCTCAAAGTATTGAAGACTTGTTGCTCGTTTTGGAGAAAAGTTCAGAAAATCTATGGATATGATGCTAATAAAAAATAGCCTCTCTTAAGCAAACAAATTATGATATGGCTTCATATGTTGTTGAGGCCCAAGCAACTGTGGAAGAGCTGAAATTGATTTTAGAGGATGGTTCGTGGAAAAGGTAAGGAGGAAATATGACAACTTGTACATGGTTTGGTTATTCACCAGACTTTTTGATTGGCACTTTGCCTGGAAAAAGCTTCTCAAGCACTTTGAGTTGGGCTCTGTAGATAGAAAAAGTGGAGGGTGTAAGAGCCTTGGTGAGGATGTTCGCACACTAATCAACAGTAGGAATGTGAACCACTCAAACCAGATTAGTGAGCACCTTTTCTAGAACAAAAAATAGATCCAACTCTATGTGTTTAGTTCTAGAATGAAGAATAGATTATAAGCCAAGGCAATTATGCTAGTGTTGTCATACAAAATGTTTGGAGAAGCGTGAGAAACCTTTAGTTCAGAAAGAAGAGACAATATCCAAGTAACTTCTGCTGCAACTAAAGCCATTCTCCTATATTCAACTTCAGTGCTAGAACTTGCAACAACAATATGCTTCTTGAACCACTAGGAAATCAAGTTTGGGCCCAAAAAGATGGTTGCACTAGATGTGGACCTCCTATCATCAAGATCAGAGGCCTAATCTGCATCACAATAAGCATGAATGGTATCAATCTATCTCTCTATCTCTCTATCTCTCTCTTTCTATTATCAATTAATTTGACCCAAAAAATAACTTAACAAAATAGAGCAAGAAATAATCATTCAAGTATGCTTCATAAACTTTACAGAAAGGAAAAAAAATGAAAAATTTAAAAATAAAAATATACTAGTCTTATGTTGATACCATTTATTTACCAGTGACATAATTGTTTATCTTCGTGCCACCTACATCCCAAAGAGTAAAGCTATTATTTTTATATTCTACGGTCTCTCCATTAAGTCCTGTACAACAACAAACATAAGCATCAATTGGCAAAAAAATTTCGACAGCCAAAAGATGTGTAAGAGAAGTTGAATGGTGAATGGAATCACAAGATAATCGCTATAACTTCTAAAATTGTGTAGAATAAAAGAATTTTAGTAATAAGCTAAAAATATAAGCATGAAAAGATGAATTCAGATGAATACCAATCATGGGAAGAGTTGCCATAATTTCTCTCAGGTTGAGCTAGTACAAGATGGTAGTCTTACCAATAGTGCCAAGACCATTGAGGAAACCTTTATTGATATACAGTTGTTGTAAAGCCAATGATTTATGAGTGCAAGAGAAAGAACTAACCTGACTGTAACGAGTTTAATTTCAAGGGAAATGGTTTCATTGTAGTCATAACCTAGCAGCTGAAGAAAACCGTTGGCAACAAGTCTTGCTTTGAATTTATTTACTGTCCCATCAGGATTTTCCTTCACCTTGAACACTCACTTGTAGCCAATGGCTTTTCATTGTTGAGCATAGCATCATACTTAACCTTCATTGCAGCTATTAAAATATGAGAGAAGAGAGAGGAAAATTGAGATCGAGAAATTGTTATTATTCAACCCAACTAACAAAAGATTACAAAGGTGATTATATAGTTGGATAACAACCAACTATCATAATTGTCAACTAACTAGAGTTAGTTGATACAATTGTCACAAAGTTGCCAGCATTAACACACTAAACAACTAATAATAACTAACTAACAGTCACAAAGTTGTCAACACTGAAAAACTAAACAACTAACTATAACTCAACTAACTAGAGAAGTTAGAATAACAACCAAACAAAAAATACTCATCAAGTAATGAATACTTTTATAGCAGCAAGCCAAGTTGGGTTTGAAAGGGACTTGGCATGTGTACACATTGAGTGAACATTGTCAGGTCTAACAAGGGAAGGTTGTATAGGAGGTTGTATAGGAGGTTCATCATTAAAATGTTGTGCTAAAGGCGAAGTAGATGGTGTGGGTGGTCCAGGTTCAAGGATTGGTATAGATGAATCAGGTTCAACGTCAAATAATTATGTTTATCAAACAAGATGAATTATGATGATCCAGGTTTAGGGGCTAGTACTACCTATACAAACAAACTTGTGAAACAAACATGGATAAGTCATGTAATATGCTAATTAACATGTCTCTTGATGGACGCTCATATAATTATTTCTTTTACGTATTCATGAATTGTGCAAATATTCAGATCATGAAAAGGCAACTTTACCAAACATAAAAGGAAGAAATAATTATGGGGTCTATGCTTTAAGGGATTTAGGATTTACTTAATTAAAGGTTGAGAGTTGAGGGTTTAGTGTGTATTGTTAAGGGTGTATGTTTTATTGTTCACAATTTAGTGTTTAATGGGTACTGTCTATGTTGTAGGGTTAGGGTTTATGGTTTAGGAATTTGGCTTTAGGGTTTTCGGTTTAGGGTTTATGGATTATGGTTAGTGTGTATTTAGGGTTTAGGGTTTACTCAATTTAGGAATTAGGGTTTAACATAATGTATTTATGCGAAGAACTTAATAGTCAAATACTACATAAACGCAAATTAAAATCTTAGTGATAACATACGAAGTTTGTCAAATAATAACAAGTATTAAAAATTGTTTAGTCATATTGCATACATATATCCTATACTACTTAATCAATTTGAACTATCTTCATGTATCCTGAGTATCCCTCCTTCATCTCGACCAAACATAAACATTTCGTTGCTCAGTGACACCCTTGGCCAATCTCAGGCACTATTCGATCAGAGTGTATGCTTTAGTTCCAACATTAACCATCCTCATGTTGATCATGTGTTCCAAAGTTTGTGCTATCTGCTAGCAAGCGTCCTACGAGATTGACAACAAGGTAAAAAGTAATCATTGAAATCATGACACAAAAAAAGACTAACAGTGAATTGAAATAAAATTATACCATTGCATGTCGAGGCATATCTACATTAGCAGGTGCATGTAGTACTAGCATAGTTGTTGCATCCACGACCTGCTGAGGAGGTTCTAGTACAAAAAATGTATCATCATGCACCACAGGTGGATGTCTAAGAGGCTCCCCGAGCTGTGTCGAAATCATGAAGGCGTGAGATATCCTATGGAATCACTCCATGTAGTTTGCTGCACATTGTCTAGGAGCACTACAAATATGTGTAACTGGTGCAAGGTATTCTAATAATAACTGAAGCCATCTATCGTCAATGTTCTCTTTAGATAAGGATGGAGTAGCCCGGTGTTGAGGAATGGTCTGCACATAACCTAACTGTCGCACTACCCTCTTTAGTCGGTGTATGACAATAGATGAACCCCATCTCATATGTTTGGAAAATAATGAGATGAGCTCAAATTCTCAAAATGAACAGTGGTCACCATAAGGAATCCAACATACATCTTATGATGTCAATCTATCCAAGAACTTACGATACGTCCACACTGGTAATAGCTTCCCAGACTTCCATCGACAAACACATGGCTTTCCTTTCATGATAATCCTCATCAGCAACAATGGAACAAGGATGCCACATCATCGAGGGTTATAGTCACTTCTCCTACCGGTAGATGGAAACTACTTGTTTGCATGTGCCACCTCTTGGCAAAAGCATATAAAAGTCCCATCACCAGTGTCCAACGAATAGGTGATCGGAGAACTTAATCATGTAGCAGCCATTATGCCTTCAATCTCAGGTATAAGCCTTCCAAATTTCTCTATCTTCCTCCCATGAGAGGCCAACTTCAACTCAGGACGTTCTTGGAAAAAAAATTAATTACTTAAGTTAAATGATAAATAGTTATTCAAATATTATTTAATTCAATAAATAACTATATCTGTTGTCCAAACTAAGGCTACCACATAATAAACATAATCCTACAACACTGATGTATCTTAAGGCCCGTCAGGAAAACCCTCTATATCAACACCTACACCATCAGTAACTAGCTCCTGAGGCTCCTCATGAACCTTGTCAGCATGATGATCAACAAGGTCATCTTCCTCAACAACAGCTGCATCTACCCATTGTCTACGTGCAGATGTTGTCAGCCTTCGACGTTAAGGGGTTTTAGGAACTTCTTCCGTATCACCTCTAACTTATCTCCCTACGGATCTTCCTAAAACTTTGCCTAAAGTTCGACGCAATCCTCTGATTCTAACCATAATCTACAAATTTAAACAATAATAACATGGATAATGTCATCGTTCAAATAACAATTAAGTTTCATATTTCAAAACTGAATTTTTGTCATTGTATTAATAAAAAACTAATTAACATATTCACTAATAAATCTTATAAAACCCTATTGTATTATGAAATATAGTATATTTTAACAAAGGTAATAAAAACATTTAAATGAACATTAAATGATTAATGTAGCAAACTAAAATATGTGATCAAAATCAAACTTCAATTCAATTTAAAATATTTCATAATTTACTATTTAATGTTTCATAAATAAATATTTAATTATTTTTTAAATAACTATTTTAATACCTTTATATATTCATAAATCAATATACAAATTCTTTTTTTAAATTTTTATACTTTACATCACTAATTCTAGTAAACTAAAATATATGATCAAAATTATAATATAATTTTCCTTTTTATTTCTAATAAATGAGTATTTCAATATTTTACAAATAACTATTTTAATACTTATAAATATTTATAAACAAATGAAAAAATTCTTTTTTTTATACAACCAAACACTATTTATATAAATATTTAATACTATTAGTGTAATAATATTTATACGAATATATTAAAAATAATTCATATACCTTATAAAATAAATCCTAAAATATATACGTTTAAAAAAAAATTGGAATTTTTGTCATTTAACAATGTTATAAATTACTATTTTAAATATAAAAATTAATTAAAATAGTTATTTTAAAAATACATAAATAACAAAAAAATATATAGATTCATTTTTAAATAAACAAATTTATTTAATTAATTATTTGATAAAAAAAAGTTATAAAAATCAACTTAAATAAACAAATTTAGTTAAATAAATAAGTACATTTTTAAAATGCACAATAGTTTTTTATAAAATATTTAAATAATTTTTTAAAAATAAATCATGTATTAATATATAAAAAATAAAAAAAATAAAAATATAAATTGAAAATCCATATATGATACATACGAATTATCCATCCATATTAGACCAACGAACTGCCTTATTGACTAGGATCGGTCCACATTAATGGAAACAAGTTTTTTACTGACTCTAAACTTGTCTGTGCACCCTTTTCATCTTTGAACATTTGAAAATCATGCATCTTTTTCTATCCCACACATTCCAAATCACTCATGCCTTCATGCCTTCACTATGCATATTCCAATGTTGCATTACTACACGCATTACAAAGCTGAAGCAATGCACCAATTCATGCAAATCAATTAGTGACCGTGCCTTCACCAGATCGATCACCGATTCAATTTTTAAACTAGCGATATTCTATTAGCATAAGCTAACAATAACATCACTACAGACACAGTACTTGGAAAATCCAGTGCATATATATATTTGTACCTTTGTACGAGTGCAAAGAAATGAAGTAACAAAGAAGCAACATTGTTGTAACAAAAAAATAAGAAACAATGTTGCTTCTTATTAGCATCTAAGCACCTAACTGGCCATTTAATAGTCTTTGCACACTGGCGTTTACATTTTTTTCCCAACAGGTAGGGAAATGTCAACATCCAATGTAATAGCCCTTCATATAGCTGAAGTGAGAAAGCGCTTCCAATTTTTTTCTCCAATGTTGTATTCATAGTATAAATGAGAAGGGGGAATAAGAGAAACAACCATATGAAATGGTGAAAACTTTATGCTGACCAAATAGATATATATGGAGGCTGGTAAATCTTTTACATTACAATAAAAAAGCTGTCTCTGCTACACCATTATGCAGCCCTCACTTAGATTAACACTTCTAACTGGACAAAATCAGGAAGCAATCAAGAAAAATGGAAAAAGTCAACCAACTATACCCTGTATACACTCACTAATCCAAAAATCTTATGTACTGATACATTTCAGCGATGATGATCAATGACCTCAACTTGTAGAACCTCCATATAAAAACGGAAGTAATAAAAAGCTCAAGGAGCTGTGGTTGGCAGATACAAGATGTTGAGAGCAATGTTACTCCATTGACAGAAAGAATTACATACCACAAACTAACTTAAAAGTCTGCAGACACCGCCTGAATTTCTGATTTCATTACTCCTATACATAGTTGCCTTTTGCCATCTTCAGTGCGTTTACAAGCCCATATAAATATAACAATGCCGAATTCAGCCGATGCATGAACTCATCAATATAGCAGTTTCCTAATTATAAATCTTTACTGGCTTCTCAAATGTGTGGCGATTCTGAAAACAAAAGCCATATTATTTTGAATGGTGCAAACAAAAGCAAGCATTTTACCCCAAAGCAAAAGAAAGCTTACTCGACAGAAAATTCACTAACCTGGTTGACAGCATATGATCTTTTAGGAGCATTGTCAGTATGCTCCAAGCCAAGATATTGCTCCCAAGCACCATAAACATCTCTTCTCTATCATAGGATACCAAAACAAGTGCAATGTAATCACAAATAAAAACATGAATACAGTGGATAACTTTTTAAGAAAAAAAATTACAATGAAGTCTCAACCTGAAAACGACTGGATACAACGTCAGAATCTTGAAGGTACTCAGGACGGCCCAGTGATAGAAATGCAAATTTCCACTGGCAAAACCAGAAATAGTAAAAAGAAAAAACAGTTAGATGAACTGACATCAGATATAATTATCAACTTTTTCTCAGTCAAAGCATCAAGCAAAGAAAATTATTCAAAAAGATGGACATAAAAAAATAACACGAGAAATCACCTTGCAAAATTCATCATCAGGAACTTGAAGTTTCTTTTGTATTCGCACTTTAATTTCGTCTAGAGTTTCACCTTCATGTATAACAAGAAAAAAAGGTTCCCCAAAGTTTTGAATTTGCTGTAAATTTTTGAGGAAAAACAAAAATACAATACTTTTGTCATACAATAAAATATCAGCATGAAAATCAAATACATCTAAGTTTTTAAAAATAAACCAAAAAAAACAAAAATTAAAACTAATTACCATTTGGTTTTGAGCCGCGTCTTTATTGAAATGGTACACATGAATTAGACGATCATGAGGACCAAGATTTTTCTCTTCTTCTGGAATCTGTTACATTTGAATATGACCATGTAACAATTACAATTATTTTGTGAGAGGAATTGAACAAGAATAGAACGTAATTATATATTTAGAAGAGTCGGGTAGTGTTATCATCATTTGAACAAATAAAAGCAGGAATACATTAAACTAAATTCTATCTCCCTTGATCTAGCCCCTCAGACAGAAAGAGATTCCTACCTCCTCTGCTCGTAATGTCCAGTATTGATCATTAATGTTTTCAATCTTTTCATTGGGAGGGAAGACCTGCACAGGAAGAGGGCAGGGAAGTGTAAAAAAAATTCAACAAAAATGAGTTTTGTGATAGTCAATAGCGCACAAGCAAAAACAGACAGGCAGAGAGGGCAGGATCATAATTGAAATTGAAAATTTAATCAAGATTTCCAGTTGATTTTTTTTAAACAATAACAAAATAGAGTAATACATCCACAAGTCATCAACACATGTAATTTCATACCTTGTATATTTTGTGATAGAAGACTTCAAGCAACCGAAGTTCAGCTTCAGGATCAGATAACTCTACCTGAGCAATAGTAAAAAGTGGGCATGATATATAGAAATATAGTATACTTTCGTTTAAAATTTATTAATGGAGGAAAAGTTGCCAACATTATTAGGAAAATTTGGCATTTGCCCCACATTGCAGTCACAACATCTCGAAACAGCTAAATATGGGGTGAGCATTCCCCCTCCCCCTACTGTCTTGGCCACATCACTAGTCAATGTGGGATCTCAAACATTGTTAATTGGCACTGTCTTATTTCTCTTTTGACTTCAGATGAAGCCATGTGTGATAGTTGTGTGCAGTTGTGACTTTTGACTGTAAGCAAGTTAATGAATGAAAGTTTAATAATTTCACCTTTGTTTTAAGATCATCAAGGACATCCCCAACAATGCTCTGCTTTGGGAGTCGAATAGTATGAATAACCACCTGATAAGAATATTTAAGGAAACAAAGAAACTGTTAATAAAAGAAAATCTACATAAGAAATGGAAGAGAATCTGGTAAACATACTCACTTCATCCTTAGTGGCATGATGAAATGCGACTTTCAGAGTTTTCAACCCTTGTAATTCTGGTAGAGGGATGTCAAGTACTTCATAGTATAGTATATCCGATGTCTGACATTGAGAAAAGCAATAAGATCTATTGCCTTTTCATGAACATCAAGATTAATATAACAATAGTTACCTGATTGTAATGAACTAACATATCAGACAAATGTTCTACCCCTCGGTATTTGATAGGCTGGGGTTTTGGTTGTTGAGAGTAGCAGTTGTGTGGTGTAAGCCGTATTTTGGACGGATCATCCAAACCAAGTTGTTGGGCTACTCTCTCCACCACATCATCATATGTAAAAAGCCTTGACCTAGAAGTTAACATATGGGAAAGTATAAGACTAAGGACAGAATGCTCAGCATAAATTAGTAAAAAATTTAAATAGTATCAAATTTAACAATTTGCCCATGTAAGTTTCAAGATGCTTACATCTCCAAGAAAAAGTCATCTTCCTTCGGTCTCTCCAGAGATCGAAAGTGAACCACCTAAGAGTACATCAAATATATGAGCAATTCTAGCTCTCATTTCAATATTAACATGAAATTTGCAAGATTAATTAATTACACAGTTATGCACAGCACAAACATGGGCACATTGTGAAAGGAAGGCCAGATAATCTACCTAAAAATGACTGAATCTGGGATGTTTCACATCCACATCACCAAAAACCAAACAGATTTGCATTCAGTAAACCCAAACAATAAAAGTACCTGGCGATTGTGCACATATTCTAAATATGAGGGCACGTCTGGATACCGGACATTTTCCTCAATATCCATAGAGGAAGCCTTCTGAAAGCAAATGATATCTCCATCTTCCAGCTGCAAAAATAGAATATAACAAGTTAATAAACTCAATTGAGGCATTTGGTTTGCCAAATGTTTTCCAATAATGGGAATTGTTACAGAATACTGGATTCCAATGATTTCGATAAACTGAGAGAAAACAGAGTAGAAAAAGAAGAAGAAAGCTGATATTGTTGATCTGTAAAAGATAGTTAGAGTTAGTTACAATTGAGGTATTTATAGACCTCTACACAGCTTAACTAACCATAACTGATTCTAACTAATCCTAACTGAATTCTAACTAACTGATCCTATTAAGATGCAGTTAGAGAAGTCCTTACACCCCTGAATTACTGACTAACACTAGATGGGTGTTGTTAGCAAAAGCTAACAGCCCTTACAGTAGTTATTTATCACTGGATGGGTGCTGTTAGCAAAAGCTAACAGCCCTTACAATCAATATACAAAACTGTTTTCACAGTTATACATTTACATACACTGATACCACCCCTCAAACTCAAGGGGGAGAGTTTTCATTGGA
The DNA here is from genome assembly GCF_000004515.6 of Glycine max. Lineage (NCBI taxonomy): Eukaryota > Viridiplantae > Streptophyta > Magnoliopsida > Fabales > Fabaceae > Glycine > Glycine max. The sequence goes on along the minus strand of NC_038249.2, from coordinate 5,901,759 downwards.
AACACTTCGCATTGAGTTTGCCTCTAAGAGCTTCAAATGTTGACGCAAACAAAGGCTTAGTTAGAACATCAGCCCACTGATCCAGAGCTGTTTCACCAAAATCTTTTCCCTCGCAAAAACCACATCAATCTCCATGTGTTTAGTTCGACCATGAAAAACTGGATTGTTAGCAATAGAAACAGCATTCTGATTATCACAGAATATTACGCGAGTAGTGAAAGAAACTTGTAACTCTGTCCACAGAGTAAGAATCCAAGTCAATTCAGTAGAAGTTTGAACTATGCTGCGATATTCAGCTTCAATACTAGACCTGACAGTAACCTTTATTGAAATTCTGATACCAATGACAAATGTCGTACCGGATGTCACGACATCACGCTTCAGAACATGCAGATTATATTTGACAGTATGAACAGATTAAACAAGTAAATAACAAAAGAGAATTGTTAACCCAGTTCGGTGCAACGTCACCTACATCTGGGGGCTACCAAGCCAGGGAGGAAATCCACTAAAATAGTGTTAGTTCGAAGATCTAACAGCCACTGTTTACAACCTTCTCACCTAACCACTACCCATGCAACCTCTACCTAAGAGCCACTCTTAGATATGAGAACCCCTCTCACTCCCTCTCAATCACTCTCCCGTGTTTACAAATAAATCAAAGACACACCAGAGATTGCTCTCTGAACAATAGAGATCAACTCTACACACTCAGGTCCAACACTTGATGTTAGGGTAGCATCAAGGTGGCTCACAAAACACTCAAGTCCCAAAACTCACAAAATAACTCTTCAATCTCGGACTTGGTACAAAACCCGTGCAGCCTTCATGTTTATATAGCAGTGTGCGTATCTGGGCTGCAACAACTTGCGCTGGATAAGATCTATCATTCTCCCGAAAAATCTGCACTTAAAGATCTAGAAGATAAAGTTTGATCTTTTAGTTTTTATCTTTAATCTTTAATCCCTGAACGAACTATTCAAGTTTGTAATTCGAACTTTAATTATCTTTTAATTCGTTCCTAAAGATAGATCGCCTAATCTGTTGCTGACTGCACATTAATCTGTTAAAGGTATAACAGATTTATGTGTCCAGTATTTTCGGGCAGGATGTCCTGGACATTGTATCCGACATCGTGGATTCTGCAGCTTCAATTCTTCATTTGACATTTTATCTTGCCTTGTGCATTGTGCAGCCCGATCTGATTCCTTGACATAACGTTGGACATCATGTGCAGCAACTCCAGCTTTCCTTCATTGTCTAAGTGCTTATGTTTTAACAAAATTTTAGCCAATCTTTTAAAACTCAGTAAAGCTAAGCACTAACATTTATCAGTCCCTGAGGTTGAGCTCCTGTCATCCACATCAGATGCCCAATCAGCATCACAGAATGCTCAAATAGCCAAGGGATTTTTAACAGAAGCAAACCATGAAACAGAGTACCTTTGAGATATCTTAGAATCCTTTTCACCACCCTACAGTGAGAATCCAAAGGAGCAGCCATAAATTGGCAAACCTTATTGACAGCAAAGCTGATTACAGGTCTGGTGAGAGTAGCATATTGTAATGCACCAACTATAAACCTGTATAGAGATGGATCATGAAAGACATCAGCATGTTTAGACAACTTGCAGTTAGAAACCATGGGAGAAGAGATTGAATGAGCTTCAGCCATGTGAGTTTTGTGAAACAAATCACGAATGTATTTACTCTGGGTCATTAAGATAGCACTGTTGGACAAATATTTGATTTTCAGGCCCAAGAAATAATCCCGATGACCAAGTTCTTTAAGTGAAATGGCAGTATTTAATCTGTTTGTGAGCTGTTGAATCAGAGTGGTTGAGCTACCTGTGAGAATTATATCATCCACATATACCAACAGATAAACAACATCCACTGGGTGCCTATAGATGAATAGGGATGAATCACTCTTGCTTCCAACAAAACCAAACTGCAACAGAGTAGACTTAAGTCTGTCAAACCATTGCCTTGGAGCCTGTTTTAACCCATAGATAACTTTATTGAGCTTGCAGACCAGTGACTTGTCTGCAACTTCAAAACCAGGAGGAGGCTGTATCATAAAAACAGTTTCTTCAAGAGTACCATTTAAGAAAGCATTATTCACATCAAGTTGAAACAGTTTCCATCCATAGGACAGAACAAGAGTAAGAATAACTCGAACAGTTACAGGCTTGATCATAGGAGAGAAAGTTTCATGAAAATCAAAAACCATGAACTTGATGAAACCCCTTAGCTACCAATCTTGCTTTGAACCTATTAATGGACCCATCAGCATTTTCCTTGACCCTGTAAACATTTACAGTCAATGGCCTGTCTATTAGGAGGTAATGATACTAAGTCCCAAGTATGATTTTTCAGCAAGACATCATACTTTTGCTGCATAGCAGTGAGCCAATCTTTGTTTGCCAGAGCTTGTTTCACAGTTTTAAGCTCAAACTGAGTGAGAAAAAGTGAAGGGTGTAGTCTAGGATTGTCAATACCAGATTTAGACCTTGTTTGCATAGGGTGAGTGTTGACTAGGATAGAGTTGGATATAGAAACAGATTCTGAAGTAGATGTAGGAGGGTTAGTAGACTCAGAAATTTGAGGCTGAATAGAGATGGATGCCGAAGAAGTAGATGGACAAGGTAAAGAAACAGTGGTGATGGGGGAATGAGCAGGTAATGGCGAAAAACCAGGAGGAACAAGGGGAGCAGAGCCTGAATTAACAGGTGATGCTTGAGATGTTTGAGGAATAGAGGTAACAAAAGGTGGAGAAAAGTTAGGACTTAGACTAAAATAGGAATCAAGATTTTTTGTGGAACTAGAGGAAGAAGGGAAAAGATCAGCATAAGGAAATCTCAATTCATTAAAAAAGAACATCCTTAGAGATGTAAATTCTACCAAAGGATGACAAGCACTTATAACCCTTGTGAGACAAGGAGTAACCCAGAAACAAACACTCTTAAGATCAGAAATTGAACTTGTGTGTATGATATGGCCTTAGTAAAGGAAAACAGGCACACCCAAAAGTTCTAAGAAAATGATAATCAGGCTCTTTATTAAACAAAGTAACAAAAGGAACAACAAATTTGAGAGTAGTAGTAGGAAGCCTGTTAATTAGATAAATAGTTGTAGTAAAGGCATAATCCCAAAATTGCAAGGTTAAACCCAAATCGACTATGTGTCTATGTTTTCTCTCAACCACACCATTTTGGTGATGAGTGAAAACAAATTAGTCTATGAGAAATACCAAAAGAGGCTAGAAGAATAGAGAAAGGTTTGTATTCACCTCCCTAATCAGATTGAATACTCTTGATTTTGGTGTTAAGCAGCAACTCTACCATTGACTTGAAATTTTGAAAAACAGAAATGGTTTCAGCCTTGGACTTTATAGGAAATATCCATGTGTACCTAGAGAAAGCATCAATGAAGGAAACATAATATGTATAACCAGCATATGAGGTAACATGGGCGGGTCCCCACAAGTCAGTAAAAATAAGTTCCAAAGGTGAATAAACAGAAGCAGAGCTGTGAGTAGGTGACCTATGAACTTTTACCCATACAACAAGAAGAACAAATCTCTGTGATGTTTTTATTTAGTTGAGAAATATTACACTATTTGAGAACAATTTTCATTACATGATCATTAGGGTGCCCTAACCTAGCATGCCAAAGATTAGCACTACTGGAAGTGTTAACAACAGAATTTGAAACAACATTAGAGGTATTATTGACAGTAGCAGTTGAAGTAGGAAAATTAGCATTTGGAACAAAGGCAGAAGTGGACATCAACAGAGAAGGGTTGCCTTGAAGCTTGAGGTTGTGAAAAGAATAGAGTCCATCAGCATCAACTACTCCTTGTAGGAGGATCTTATTGGTCTCCTGAGATTTCACAAGACATGAATGAGGATGAAACTCAAAGAAAACAGAGTTATCTTTGGCAAACTGACTCACACTTAACAGATTTTTCGAAATTGAAGGAACATGTAACAATTTATGAAGTTTAAAGGTTATGCTAGTATCATTGGGAGAAAGAAAAGTTGAGGAACCAGTGTTGGAGACCATTGCCTATGAAAATCTGCTCAGGTCCATCAAATTGAGTAAACTGTTTAATGTTTTGAAAATCACCAGTAAGATGAAAACTGGCTCCAGAATCTGGTATCCAAGTGGAGCCAGGTGCACCATTACCATGAGATGATGAGTTTGCAAGCATGGCACTGGGTTGACTGGGACCAGGAGAATAGGGGATAGGTTGTAGCGTGGTAGGATCAAAAATAGTCAGGGACTCATGGCTAAAAACTGATATCAGTCCTGAAATGGCAGACATTAGCAGTGTGCCAATACTTAAGACAAATTTGGCATTGAAAATTAGCAAACCAGCAACCTCCACGGCCTTTGCCGGAACCACCACCACCATGTCCTGGAATTCTATCAAAAAAGGCACCACGACCACCGCCACGGCCATACGAGCCTCAAGAACCACCAGAATCATTGTTTTTGTAAGCGTTTGGTTGCGTGTAACCCTAAGTGTAGTTTAACTACGTAGAACTGATCATTTGAGCATTGCGATTGTATAGTGTGAACCTAGTCTCATGACCATAGAGTAGGGCTTCGATTTCTGCAATTGATGGAGTGTGTTTCTTACTCTCAATGACAAAGATCACAGGCGCATAATCAAATGATAATCCTTCGAGGAGCGCATCAACATACTCCTCATGACGAACAAGAACACTCGCACCTGCCAGTTCATCAACGTATCCTTTAATCTTGCACAAGTATTCATCAATCAACTTTCCATCAAGAGTGACTGCGCACATTGCAGTGCCGAGTTTTCGCGCACGGGATTTAATATGAAGACTGATGTATTCATGGATTCTGTCCCAAACCTGATACGAGTGATTGGAACCTAGAACTCTTGACAACATAAACTTCGAAAGCGTAGACTGCAACCAAACAAGAAGAATTTGGTCTTGAACTTCCCAGGTTTCATATTCTGGGTTGATGCGATCAGCAATGCGATTGTCCTCGGTGAGATAACGAGGTGGAACAACTAGATTAACAACAAATCGCTGCAACTTGTGCAATTTGATCACTGGGTTCGACATGTTGTCGCCAATGAAGATAATTTGAATCATCAAGCTTCTCTACAATAGAGTTAGGAAACAACTGAGAAATGAGGTTTGAAGGAGCAGAAGCCATGAAAGCGCTGAACAGGACCTTGCAAAAACACAGTGATTATGAAAAAATGGCTCTAGATACCATTTTCAATAAACTGAGAAAAAAGAGGAGAAAAATAAGAAGAAAACTGATATTATTGATCTGAAAAAGTTAGTTAGAGTTAGTTACAATTGAGGTATTTATAGACCTCTGTACAGCTGAACTAACCATAACTGATTCTAACCAATCCTAACTGATCCTATTGAAATGCAGTTAGAAAAGTCCTTACACTCCCTGAATTACTGACTAACACTAGATGGGTGTTGTTAGCAAAAGCTAACAGCCCTTACAATCAATATACAAAACTGTTTTCACAGGACAGCTACACATTTACATACACTGACACAATGTTTGGCAAAATTACTAAAATATTCCAAATCAAACATGATTGCCAAGAATATTTTTCCGGAACATTCTCGTAGTAGTTTTCGTTCCTGAGGAGGGAGGTGGGTTTGCTCTATTCTCATAGCATGTGAATATTTCTGCCATGCAAGTAGTCCATAAACAATTTCCATGATTGCCACCTCATGCAGTCTCAAATTGCCACACCTCGGCAACTCAATGCCATTGCCAGTCTACCACTGACTGACAAAGGAAGGCACCTTCTGCCCACATCACCAGAATCCACCACTGTCTGCCATAATTGATAAGTTGACAGTGGACACCAACAGCCCTGTCACCAGAATCCCCCACCCTCTGTTTCGTCAGAAGTTGACAATAGCTGATGACGGATCACTGGAATCCAGCCACTCCCCACCACTAATGGCAGTTAGAGTCAGTCCTTGGAATGTTTTTGTCAACCAAACATTGCAATCATTATTCCAAGTAATACCATTACCAAGATCCCCAGGAATATTTATTTTCAAAATCTGAAAAAAATGTGCATCAATTATGGATATAACTCACCTGGCTTGTTCGAAATGTTACTTTCTTGTCAATAGGTTCACACATGACATTTGGTTCAAACTTAATTTCCTGCAGAAACAAAAACAAAAAACAATAAAGCTTGGTAAATTCACTAATTGCATCACCCAGTCTATAGATCAGAAAAAGAATAGTAAGCATGGAAACAACACAGGCACGGAAGGAAAATTTTAAAAAAAAAAAGAAACATAAGACGCAACACATTTATAATGTTTTGCTTATAAAAAAAAGTAATGATGCATCATATAAAATTAATCTGAAATTAAATTAAGATTGAAATAATGAGACAGCATTCAAGTTTCAAAAATGTGTACGAGAAAGTATAGACATAAAGAAAAAGTCAGAATGAATCTAATTGTGGTATTCCAATCAATATTGGTAAAAGAATTGAATAATAAACAAAAGTAAAATTATATATGAAATTAAAAAAAACTATTTGAAATATTCATGCAGTATCCGATATTTGATAATCTGATATGAATCTGACAAGGTTACAAAAAACATGGCACTATCATTTAAATTTTCTGTCCTTAAGGTCATGCCCCTTTTTGATAGGATTTATGCAGGAACCAATTATTTGCTGTGGTATTCCAATCAATATTTGTAAAAGAATTAAAAATAAATAAATGTAAATAGAAGTATTGGAAGTTTTTGAAAATCAGAATATTATATTCTAATTCTATTAATAATAGTGGTTTATAGACACATTATATTTGATTTGGAGGAAACACAATATCCTCTATTTATGTCTAATTAATGTAATTAACCCATATAAACACGCATCTATTGTGTACTTACAATTTTAAGTCAATTATACTCATTTCTCCTATTTTAACATGGTATCCAGAGCCGGACAGAGGTATCATGAAAACCGTCCCTCACCAGGGACAATGCATCCCGGTGAACCTGCTCCTCCATCGGACGTCTCACACGCCTCCCTTTTTGACGTGTTAAAAGTCAGCCAAACAGCGCCTTTATTGGCACATGAGGCTTCTATTCCAGCCGTGACTTAACCACCAGGGTCACCCATTGATTAAGCCTCTACCTGGAGTTTCAAGTCAGCCAAACAGCGCCTTTACTGGCACATGAGTCTTCTATTCCAGCCGTGACTCAACCACCGGGGTCGCCCATTGATTGAGCCTCTACCCTGGAGTTTCAACTTCATCGGAGCTTGCTCAGAGATGTCTCATTTTTGCTAACCTTGTTCTGTTTGTTTGAGATTATGGGCACTGTGCATTACATTTGATGTGTTTGCATTGCATTGCAGGTTCCTATCTATCTTCATCACAATGGCTCCCACATGCCACCGCCTTCTGCTTGTCATTCATTTACTGGCAAAGAAGTCTTCAGTCAACTATCCTGCCACTGTCCTTTTCCAGCGTGTTTTCCGGCCACTGCCTTCTACTTGCCTCTCATTTTCCAGCAACGAACTTTCCAGTCGACATCCTTTTCCGGCAACTTTTCTGTGCTTCACTGGTTGTGCATTTCTGCCATTATTTTCCTTGCCCATGGCTATTTATGACAGTTTCCTCTTTCAAATTCAAAATTTTTGGGTCTCCTAATATTGGTTAGATGCTTCGAAATGCGGTTCTTATGACAGTCAGGAACTTACCATAAATTTTCTTAGGCTAATGGTTATTCCAGCACTATGCCAATGTTATCTTTCTAGCAATACTCCCCAATTTTGCCAACACCCTTGAGTTGTCTTCTAAACATTTTTTTTTGTGGAGCTCAATTTTTATACTTTTTAGTTATTTGTTGGGAATAAATTATTTCTTTTAAGGTAAAGCTTAGTAAGCTTCAGCATGAGGGGGAGTGTTGAAAATTAATACGAACCAGAAAATATCAAAACAGGGAAACAAAGAAAAACAATACAAATGAGAGGAATTAAGAGCTTTATTGATGATAATGGAGTGATTACAGACTTAGGACACAATAAGCCTAATTCTGACCAGAGCGAGGCTCCTATAGGGCAGCTAGAGCCCCCTATTCATTCTGACAGATCTAGCAATAAACTTTTTGATACCTCTCTCCTCTAACTGCCTACTCCTTATAATGTGGAAATGATTGGTTGCTCCCCTCACTCTCAGCCATGTCACTGACTGCTAGCCACTATTGACCTTCTTACCCCTTCTAGAATAAACTTGCCATATCTTGGGTCCACCTTTGGCATGATGAATTAACTGTGACTGTGGATTATTTACCTGGGCCCTATCAATACTTTCCTCTTCAATTTCAACCTTGTCCCCAAGGTTGAACTTAGGAAATTGACTTTTGAACATCAACAAATCCTCCCAAGTCGCCTCTTCTACTGCCTTCCCCTTCCAATGCACTAGTAACTGCTGCACCACCTCTCCCAGTTTCTGCACTTTCCTGGAAGCTAGCACCGCTTCTGGTTCTGCTGTGTCAGTCAAATCTCCCTCCATATGATCTGGGAGATCCTCTTCCTCAAAATATTGTCCTACTGCCTTCTTTAACAATGAGACATGGAAAACTGGATGAACTTTTGACCCTTCTGGAAGCTTCAACTTATATGCTACAGCTCCAATCCTTTCTAAGATGGGGTAAGGCCCATAATAACGACCAGCTAATTTGGCATTAATCCTAGTAACAACAGAGTTTTGTCTGTGTGCTCTGAGTTTCACAAACACCCATTCTCCTGGCACAAAGCTTCTGTCACTGCGCTTTTTATCAGCTTGATTCTTCATCCGGTCTTGTGCTCTTTTTAGCTGAAGTTTTAGTTGCCTGAGTGCTTCATCTCTATCCAGGAGATCCCGCTGTACAGCTTCCACCCTTGTTTCACCTTGTCCCCACCTTATCATAGCTGGAGGTGGTCTCCCATAAACTATTTCAAAAGGAGTCTTCTTGGTAGCACTATGGAAGGTGGTATTAAACCAATATTCTGCCCAGTGAACCCAGTTCATCCATGTCCTAGGTTGATCAGAGATAAAGCATCTGAGGTACGTCTCCAAGCATCTATTAACCACCTCTGTCTGCCCATCAGATTCTGGGTGATAGGCAAAGCTTACCCTCAGCTGTGTTCCTTGCATCTTAAACAATTCTCTCCAAAAACTGCTCATGAACACTGGATCTCTGTCACTTACTATAGAAACTGGAATGCCATGCAATCTAACAATTTCCTTGCTAAAAACTTCAGCTAAACTTCTTGCAATGTAGGGGTGTTTGAGGGGAATAAAATGACAGTATTTTGATAACCTGTCAACCACTACAAATATAGCTTCATACCCCTTAGACTTGGGTAACCCAGTAATAAAATCCATTGAAATATCCTCCCATATGCGTTCAGGAATGGGTAATGGCTGCAGAAATCCTCCAGGGGAACATGCTAAATACTTCTGTCTTTGGCAGACATCACAGCTTCTGACAAACTCCTGAACCTTGCTCTTCATCCCTATCCAATAAACATTTTCAGCTATCCTTCTGTACGTCTTATAGAAACCTGAATGTCCACTTTGAGGAGTAGCATGGAACTCTTGTAACAGTATAGGGATTAAAGTAGAATGTCTGGATATCACCACTCTATCTCCATAGAATAAAATTCCTTGCTTGTACACATATCCAGGCCTGGAATCAGGATTCTGCTGCAGCTCTGCAATAATCTTCTGCAACTCCTCATCTTGACTTACTTCAGTCATCACATGTTGCTTCTGGTCCCATTGTACCAAAGTAGTGATGTTGCTTAACTCCATTCCTTCATTAATTCTGGATAACGCATCAGCCCCTTGGTTCAATCTTCCTTGCTTATACACAATCTCAAAGTCATAACCAAGCAGTTTGGCTGCCCAGTTTTGCTGCTCTGCAGTGACTATCTTTTGTTGCAGCAGTTGTTTCAAACTTTTCTGGTCAGTGGATACTGTAAATTTTCTTCCTAGTAAATATGGCCTCCAATGTTGTATAGCCATCACCACAGCCATCAACTCCTTTTCATAGGCAGACTTGGTCAAATTTCTCACTCCAAGTGCTTTGCTAAGTTAGGCTATGGGCTTCTTGTCTTGCATCAGTATAGCACCTACTCCTGTGCCCGCTGCATCACATTCAATCACAAAGCCTTTGCTGAAGTCAGGCAAAGCTAGCACTGGAGAGGTGGTGAGTTTCAACTTCAATTCTTCAAAGGCATCCTGAGCTTGCTTTCCCCAAATAAAATTGTTCTTCTTTGTAAGCTCAGTCAAGGGTCTTGCTATCCTCCCATAGTCCCTTATAAATTTTCTGTAATATCCAGTGAGTCCCAAGAACCCTCTCACCCCTTTTACATTTTTTGGTACTGGCCACTGTGTGACACTTGCTACTTTACTAGGGTCAACAGCCACCCCTTCCTTAGATATGATATGGCCCAGATAGTCCACCTTGGTTTGAGCAAACTGGCATTTTTTTTCATTTGCCACCAGTTTATTTTTTTTTTTGGTCAGCAAAAATAATATATATTGATATATGAAAAAGTACCAGAGGTACTATAGATACAAGAGTATGTAAGTAAAGCTAGTAAATCCTCATATCAGACTGAGTACAGACTGATAGGAGATTACTAGCCTACTAGAAAGCTACAACAATTACAGAACCACAGCTGGTGTCACCCTAGTTTACTGAAAACCAGCTGGAAGATTGCTTGACCAAAAGTTGAAATGTATTGTAAAGTTTTCCTCCATTGCTCTGAACCATGTCCAGCCAAAAATAGTGCATCTTCCAGCAGCTTACTGCCATTGAATGGGGCATTCATAAAAATAACCTTATTCCTATGCTGCCAGATGGACCAATTTAGAGCAACCCACCAGCACTTCCACCTCTTGTATATCTTCCCACCTTTCATCCCAATGTTGTGCTGCAAAAAATGGTGCCTAGGATTTATAGGGTATGCCCCCGAAGTCCCTATCCATGATTGGGATTCCCACCACAGATGCTGTATTTTGCTGCATTCAAAAAAGAGATGAGATGCAGTTTCCTCCTTAATACTGCAGAAAGGACATAGGCTGTCACTTATATCTATTTGCCTTCTCCGTAGATTAGACTTAGTCGGCAATCGATCTCGAATTAACCTCCACGCAAAGATCGTGGCTTTAGTCGGTATCTTCAGCTTCCATAAGTCCTTGAATATATCATCCATGCTTGCCGCGTCTGAATTCCCTTGCAGCAATCTGTAGGCACTCCTAGAAGAATAATAACCATTGGACTCATGTTTCCATGTCCAACTATCTGCTTCGTGTTGCTGTAGTGTGATGTGAAATATGTCTTCTAAGAACCCAACAGCCGATGCTACCTCATTGTCAAATAGGGGCCTTCTCCACAAAAGATTCCATTCCCAGGCTGACTGTGTGAAGGCCACCAGTTTATTATTTGCCAGAACCAGCAGCACTTCCTCTAAGTGTTGTAAATGATCTCCCCAACTTTGGCTATAAACCAAAATATCATCAAAAAACACAAGGACATGCTTCCTCAAAAGCAATTTGAACACTTCATTCATGAGACTCTGAAATGTCGAGGGAGCATTCATGAGCCCAAAAGGCATCACAAGGAACTCATAATGCCCCTCATGAGTTCGGAACGCCGTCTTATGCACATCAGACTCCTTCACCCTGACCTGATGATAGCCTGATTTCAAATCCAGCTTGGAATAAAATTGAGCACCATGAAGTTCATCTAGCAACTCTTCAATCACAGGTATAGGGAATTTGTCTGGTATGGTTACCTTGTTAAGAGCACGGTAGTCAATACACATACGCCATGAATTATCCTTTTTTTTAACTAGTATTACTGGGCTAGAGAAAGAACTGGTACTGTGGCGTATGATTCCGGCAGCAAGCATTTCCTTCACCTGTCTTTCAATCTCGTTCTTGTGGTGATGGGGATACCTGTAAGGTCTGACATTCACTGCATTCTGCCCCTCCATGAGGTTCATAGCGTGCTCTTTTCCTCTAATGGAGGGTAGACCAGTTGGTTCTTGAAAAACTTGTGACAACTTGTGGAGCAACCTTTCCAGTTCTTCTTGTTGCCCTGGTGTTAGGATCTGATTCTCCTTCCTTTGTTCGTGTTTCTCCATCCCCTAAAATCCACCATGTACCTCCTGTTTGGACTTCCTTAAAATGCTTTGCAACGCCACCATAGACTCTCTACAGTTTCCCAGGCCTTGCAGGGTAACCCAGCGCTTGTCCATCCAAAAACTCATCGTTTGTTGCCTCCAATTAATGATTGTATCCCCCAATGTTTTGAGCCATTCCATACCCAACACCATCAATACCTCCTAACTCAAACAAATGTAAATCTGGGCTCAAAGTGAAATCCCCAATGCTCATTTCCAGTTTCTTACATATACCTTTGGTAATGGTCTGGTACCCATCACCTAGCTTAATCCTCATCTCCGGGGTATCATCTACTGGCCAATCCATCTTATACACTAATTTCTGGGAGATGAAATTATGTGTGGCTCCACTATCCACCAAAATAAGCACAGGAACACCACGCACAATGCCTTGAAACTTCACGGTGTGATGATTTTCTTGGGCAATGTGATGCAAAGTCAGTAAGCTACACTCCCCACCTTCCTCCTCATCCGTATCTTCCACTTCCACTGCCAGGATTTTCACATCAGAGTTTTCTTCCTCCTCGTTCTCTATCACCAGGACCCTCAACTGCTTGTCAGGACATTGATGCATTGGATGAAAGGCTCCTCCACACTTGAAACACAGCCCCTTCTGTTTCCTTTCCATTAACTCTTGATAGGATAAGTGGGTAAAGCCCCTGTCACGAGGCCCATGTTTTTTTTTGTCTCCATGGGTTGACCCATCTCTCTTAGGCCCAATAGCTGGCCCTTTGGACCCTCCAACTTCCTTTCCTTTTACCAACACCCAATCAGTACTGCCCCGTCCTCCACTAAACGAACCGGGTCGTTGTGACCCATTTCCGAATCTGGAGCTCCGATTGAAACCCGACCCGTTTCCTCCTTTCACTTCTTTCTCTACAGCACGTGTCACTTGCAATAATTTGGAGCGGCTCATTTCCCCCATTGCTGCCAAGCTTCTTACCTTCCCTCTTATCTCAGACTTCAAACCATGTAAGAAGTACCCCAAAAATTGCTTACCTGAAAGTTTGGGTATCTGAGCAATGAGATACTCAAATTCCAAGATGTACTCCTCTACTGTCCCCTCTTGCTTCAGCTCTGTCAGCTGCTCATATACATCACCGTCACCATGCCCCCCATACCTTTCCAGCAGCGCCTCTTTCAGATTCTCCCACGTTAGTTCACCATCTTCTCCAATCAGTGAGTTGAAGAAGTGAATGGTGGGTCCTTCCATGCATAGCTGAGCCAAGTTCACTTTCACCTCCGGAATGGTGTCTTGAACCCTGAAATAGACTACTGCACGCGAGATCCACCCCGCCGGATCCTCGCCGTTGAACGCCGGCAGCTCTACCTTCTTGACGGATTGACGAAACTCTGTCATCGCGTCACCTTTGAGGTTACTAAACGATCCACCGGTACCCTTCATCTTCTCCGGTGACCCCTGGTCCACCGTCGCCGTACTTTTCCCCGTACTTCCTTCTCCGACGTGCAACGTCTTACCCAAACATTTTTCCAGCAACGCGAACAAGCTCGCGTGGTTCTCCTTCACTGTGTTCTGAACATCAGCTAGTGTTGAACGAACTTCAGAAAGCTCGCTCTCCAACGCTTCGACCCTAGCTTCCATTTGCTTGAGCACGTTAGTTTTCTTTGGTGGCATCCACTGGCTCCGTCGTCGGAATCCGGCAGGTCGGACCAGTTTAATACGAACCAGAAAATATCAAAACAGGGAAACAAAGAAAAACAATACAAATGAGAGGAATTAAGAGCTTTATTGATGATAATGGAGTGATTACAGACTTAGGACACAGTAAGCCTAATTCTGACCAGAACGAGGCTCCTATAGGGCAGCTAGAGCCCCCTATTCATTCTGACAGATCTAGCAATAAACTTTTTGATACCTCTCTCCTCTAACTGCCTACTCCTTATAATGTGGAAATGATTGGTTGCTCCCCTCACTCTCAGCCACGTCACTGACTGCTAGCCACTATTGACCTTCTTACCCCTTCTAGAATAAACTTGCCATATCTTGGGTCCACCTTTGGCATGATGAATTAACTGTGACTATGGATTATTTACCTGGGCCCTATCAAAAATCCTATGATTCTATTAATAATATTGGTTTATAGGCAAATTTAGAGGAAACAGAATATCCTCTGTTTGTGTAATTAACCTATAAACATGCATCCGTTGTGTACTTTTTTTTTTTTTTGAGAGGCAAAAGATAATATATATATTATTCATAATAAACACAGCAGCACCAGAGGTACTGCTGGTGATTTGTACATAGGTGCAACACACAGAAAAACAAACCCCCTCCAATACAAACTGAGAAATCAGTTATAACCCCACCACATATGCTAGATATATGTGACCGAAATTATCCAAAATATTGCACAATGTTGGACGACCAATAGTTGAAAGAAGTACAAAAATTTTTGTCTCTGAACTTTAACCATGACCACATAAGGAATAAGGCATCTTCCATCACTTTTGGAGGTTCGAATCTCTTGCCTTGGAATATCATAGAATTCCTATGCTGCCATATTGAACTTGTTAATGCAATCCACCATCGACGCCATCGATTTTGCTTTTTGCCAGCTCCAAAGCCATCACAGAATTGAACATAATGAGTTGCTGGAGAGGCTGCAAGGGGTCCAACCATCCGACTCCATCTCATGGATTCCCACCATAAACCATTAGTGAATTTGCAGTTGAAAAACAGATGACCAGCCTCCTCTTGATGGGATCTACATAAAGGGCAAGTATGATCTTGAATGGATACATTTCTTTTTAGAAGATTGTGTCTAGTGGGTAGTCTGTTTTTGATAATTCTCCAAGCAAAAACCGCAGCTCTTGGGGGTATGTTAAGCCTCCAAATTGTCTTGTAGATATTGGGCTGAGGGAGATTTCTGTTGACAGTGATTAGCAGTCTGTAGGCTGACTTAGTTGAGTATAGACCCGAAGGATCAGCTGTCCATCTCAAGCTATCCTTCATTGGAGGCTGAATGTGTGCATTATTAATTACTTCCATAAAAGCCACAGCTTCAACCTGTTCATGATCAAATAAATTTCTTCTCCATTTTAAATCCCAACACCATAGACCATGAGATAAGCTACCCATATTGCAGATAGTGCTGTTCTGCTGCCTACTGATGAGAAACAGCTGATTATACTGCTGTTCCAGGTTAGAATCAGTCCCCAGCCATTTGTCCTTCCAGAATTTAACTAAGCTCCCATCCCCTACCTTCCATTCCATGTGTTGAATAATAGGGCTGCAATCAGGCTGCTTAACTAATTTTCGAAGGTCCTTCCACCATTGAGAATGCCAAGGTCTATCTCTGCCATTAATAAGGTCTGCCCAACCACCATATTTGGATGATAGAATTCGAACCCATAGCTGGTTTTGATTAGAGGATAAATCCCATAGCCATCTTCCCAACAAAGCTACATTAAAACTAGTAATATTATTTTATCTCCAAGGCCCCCAATCCCCTGGGGGAGGACGAGCTTTCGCCCAATTGCCCCCGCAATTTTTTTAAATTTTTGGGGCCCCCCCCCCCCCCCCCCCCCCACAGAAAATTTCTTTGTAAGGAGGTCACTTTCCGAGCTACTTTTTGGGGAATTTTGAAAAAAGATAGGAAATATATTGGTAGAGCAGTCAAAACTGAATTTATCAATGTGACCTTCCCAGCCATTGATAGAAATTTCTGATTCCACTTAGACAGCTTTGATTCGAATTTTTTAATGAGTGGTTCCCACACCAGGCAGCTAGAAGGCTTAGCCCCTATAGGAATCCCCAAGTACTGAAAAGGAGTCTCCATGTGTCTGCACTTGAGAAAAAGAGCTGCATCATGAACCCAGTTGATATCATCTCCAAAAATCCCAACACTACTTTTGGAAAAGTTAATCTTGAGCCCAGATGCCATTTCAAAGCCCCTAAGCATGGCCTTCATCACAATTACATTGTCCCATACAGCTTCTCCCACAAAGACAGTATCATCTGCATATTGCAGAATGTTTACTGGCACCTTCTGCTTTCCTACTAGGTAACTACTGTATAGACCTTTGATTAAAGCTGTCCTCATCATACCATTCAAGCCTTCTGCCACAATATTAAAAAGTAAAGGGGCTAAGGGGTCCCCTTGCCTCAAACCTCTAGTTGGGGCAAATTCCTTTGAAGGGCTACCATTTATTAGAATGGAAATAGTAGCTGATTGATTGCATGCATTGATCCATTTTCTCCATTTGAGGCAAAACCCCATTCTGTCCAGCATATAGTCCAGAAAGGACCATGAGACAATGTCATAGGCCTTTGCAAAATCCACCTTAAACACCAGGGCTGGTTTCTTACATCTTTTAGCTTCCTCTAATACCTCATTGAGTATCAAAGTTCCATGAAGGATGTGTCTATCCTTTATTAAGGCTGTTTGTCTCTCATCAATGAGGGCAGGCATTACTTTTCTTAACCTGTTAGCCAATAGTTTGGCTATTATTTTATGCATACAACCAATGAGGGAGATGGGTCTGTATTCATTAAATGACTGTGGATGGTTTGTTTTAGGAATTAAAGCCAGGAAGGATGCATTACTACCCTTAGGAAAGCTTCCATTAGCATGAAACTCATCCACAAACCTCCTGAAATCTGGTTTTAGAACCCCCCCAAAACTCCTTTATGAAATTAAAATTGAATCCATCCGGCCCAGGGCATTTATCTCCACCACAACTCCACACAGCATCCTTGAGTTCAGGATCTGTAAATGGGGCAGACATATCTCCTCCCTTTGAGAGGAGGTAATGGTATTAAACTGGACCCCATCCAAGGTAGGTCTGTCAAACTTTTCCTCTGTGAATCTGGCAGCAAAGAATTTTACAACTTCTTCCTTAATCAAATTTGGTTGCTGAACCCATGTGCTTTCAATGAATATACCTTGGATTGCATTATGATGTCTTCTGAAATTAATGGATTTATGAAAAAAGGCAGTGTTACTGTCACCTTCCTTGAGCCATTTAATCCTTGATTTTTGCCTCAAAATTCATTCATGAGCAAGAGAAACCTTCCACAATTCCAGCTGAATGGACTTCATGGTCTTAACTTCATATTCCCCAAAAGTTCTGTCCTGGGCTAATGTATCAAATTGATGCAGCTGCTGCTTCAATTGTTCCACTTTATTCTTATTGATATCCCCATTCTCAAAACTCCACTTTTTTAAGCTGGATTTTAATTTCTTCAGTTTGTTTTTCAACACAATACTCCCCCATCCAGATTGCATATCCCCACACCAGACTTGCTTAACCAATGCTTGATATTGATTGTTTTTCAGCCAGCAATCCATGACCCTAAATGGCCTAGGACCCCAATCCACCATATCAGTTTTCAAGAGGATTGGACAATGATCAGAATAGTCCCTATGAAGCACATGTTGAGATGAATCAGGCCATTTAGCTAACCACTGATCAGATGCCAAACATCTGTCAAGTCTACTCCTAACAGAACCATTTGGCCTACACCAGGTATATCTGCTGCCAAAGCTTTTGATTTCCTGAAGCTCCATGTCTGATATCCACACATTGAAACCAGCACTATCATGAACACCCACAGTCCTTTGAGAGGAACCTATTCTTTCTTCCATACTTCTAATACTATTGAAATCCCCAAGGAAACACCAAGCACCCTCAAGATTAGAAGCTTTTAGCTGCTTCAATTGTTCCCACAATTCTCTCTTCCCAGCAATATCACATGGGGCATAGACATTTACAATGTACAGCTTCATATTTTCCTTAATCCATCTCCCTACAAACATTAGGAAATTCGTGCCTTTCACCCTCCTATCTACCTCAAAGGATAGATTATTCCACATGCATAGAAGACCTCCAGCAGTGTGAATTGAAGGAGCACTGTCCCAAGACACATTAGCATCTCCCCATATATTCTGACAAGCAAGCTTAGTGATAATTTCTTTCTTTGTTTCCTGTAAACAAACTAGGTCCACCTTATGCTTTAAGTTGAGCTTTCGAATAGCAGCCCACTTCACCCCCTACCCAAGCCTCTGCAGTTATATGAAAGAATTATCATTAATACCTTTATCATCTCCCTTCTCTGCTTCCATGTCTACCAAACATCCCATAAGCTGCTGAAAATCCCCCCCACAGGTCAACCCCATTTGATTTAGAAGCTCACATTGTCTCTCGATAATTTCTTCTTTTTCTTTCACTGATAAAGCAGAATTTGTGTCTGTCAATAACTCCTGTTGGGCTTTTTTCTTTTTGCACCACTTTCATCTGGAATAGACCTGCAGACCATTGGATATCAACTGTTGTTGCGGGTGGGGGCTATTGTGTTCCTTTAATTGGGCCTCAGGGGTGCAAGGCCCAAAAAGGTTGTGAGGCTGTAATTCTGAATACTCATAAGGTGGGGTGTATGGACCGTTGTGATGATAACTACTCTTCATATTTTGTCCAGAGGTAGGGGCATCCTCCTCCTCAGAGGGGCTATCTGCAGAGGTTCAAAAAAAAGAGCTGGGACCTGCCTTGGTCATTTGAGGAAAACTTTCACGTAAGTTTTCTGAGTCCACTACCTTTTCATTAACAGTTACAGGATATGGTGGCTGCTGATCTTTGACCATTTCAAATTGTTTCCTGTTTGGGCTGCTTGCAGTATCCAAGGTAGACGTAGTAACCAACGTCCTGTCGGGTGGGTCATTACCCACTGGTTCCTTGTCGCACAAATACCCAGTGGGTAAAGGTGGTGACTACGTGTCATGGCGATCCGCGATAGGGTCACCGACAGGTTCACCGGTGCCCCTTGACGGAGGTATCCCCGTCGACCACGAACCGACAGTGTCCATGTCATCATCTGCTACATCGGAAAGAACTTCTTCAGATGAACCCCAAAAGCTCCTCCCATGGAGGTTATTAATGCAGTATTCAACGAATCTGACAAGGTTGCAACAAAACACAGCTATCTGTTAAGGTTTCTGTCCATCTTAAGGTCCTCTCCCCTTTTTATAGATGCAGGAACCAATCAATTTTCTATATAACATAAAGTGCTGAACTTTTATGAAGCACTAAGGCCAATACCATACCCCGTAAATTTAGTGGCTAAAACACTGAAATAGAACAGAAAATTGCAAAGATATTACTGAAATATATGCCCTCAGGTTAAAAAGGTAAGGAGCTAGTTAAAACCAGTTACATGCCAAGTGCCAACTGATAACTCAATTATGTATAATTAATTTTCTGTAGAACATGAAGCACTGATATGTTATGAAGCACTAATGCCAATACCATTCGACGGTAAATTTAGTTGCTAAAACACTGAAATAGAAGTATAGAACACAAAATTGAAAATATATTACAGAATCTACTCCTACAGATTATAAAGGTAAGGAGCTAGTCAACACCAGTTACAAACCACAAGATTTATGGCTAAATTAGTAAAATGAAATGTAATGTGTGTGGGGGGGGGGGGGTACAGAAACAGTAAAACATAGACAATAATCCCAAATGCTATCAGAGTTGAAGACAAATTTCTTATGCAACCTCAGTTACAGCTCCCATTTGATTACCAATCCCACTAAATATTGTGAGTTAATGTTACAAGATGAATGGGTGGGAGTTAATAAGCATCAAGGGGCATTATTCTTTATGTAACCACTAAGAATTAGAAGGGTTATTGACATTATGCACATTTAGTGTGTTAATTGAAGAGTCATGTAATGGTTATGGGTTGCTCTACTATAAATAGAGCGGTATCAAGCAGTTTACTATTATGCACATTATGCACATCTAGTCTCCTTTACTATTTTTCTAACAAAGCGGTATCAAGCAGTTTCATAAAGTTACAACTGAATTAAAGGAGACAATACAACCAACCTCATATAGTGCAATATCTTCTTCAGGGTCATAACCAGCCATTTCATTTAACCTCGCTAAGATTTCCAATGGCTTACCAGTACACTTCACAAAGAGCCTTCCAACATAACTGCAATTATAGTGAAATAAATCTTAAGTCAACCTAGGCCTCACATAAAAATGTTAAAATAAAGAAATTACTAAATACCGCAGCTCCTCTTTTTCAGGATCATATAGCTTGAAGAAAAGTAATATATCATCCTTGGTCTTGTCAGGTGGTGCGATGGGACATGAATCCTAAACATGAATGCAGATTTCCAACAGGTCAGTGTTTTAATTTTACATTAAAGTTTCATGCTATTAAATTAGTATTCAATTTCCCTAATAAAAATGTTACCATCCCCGGTTCCACTTCCAAAAACAATTTCAGTTCTGCATTGTGAACCTTGTTGGACACTTCTCTCAATTGTCCAACCTGCAATACAGTGAAGTAGATTAAGAAAAACTACAAATAATATATTTGTCATTTCACATTACCAAGCACCAAAACAAACAATAATCACAAACATCAAAGCATTCACAGAACAAGGAATACAAACCACAGCATCCAAAACAATTAATATGTACATTACTAAAACGGATTGCATTTTTTTCCTTTTTGAAGACATAGAAAACAATTAACAAAAGATGTGGAAAAATGAAAACTCTTAGAATTTAGCCTTAAGGCCTAACTCAACGCCACAACCGCAATTGTGGCCACAATATTGTTGTTGCGGAGCTGCTCAGAACAGCTGTTATTTTGTCTTACTTGCTTCCTAAAAAGTTGTTTTTGATGTACCCTAAAGGTCTGTGGAGGGCAGTTTCCCCATGTTTGAACCTGTCATTTCCCTTTCCTTCTCTTGTACTCCATCTAATATATATTAATAAAAAGCTGGTGCTTAGTGAGTAGAACAACACAACAGCACCTTTCTTTTCACTTAAGTTCTCTCAAGTTGGTATCAAAGTGGGATCATCATCCACCGATGACCATTTTTTCCAATGAACCTGGGTTAGGTGTGCTTTGTAGAGCATGATCCAGCCCTAGTGGTCTCGGGACAAGTTTTTATAGACGCGCTCCCACAAGCCCTGTTTGTTTTTGGTTGTGTTAGGCACGTGCATCCGCTTCTTGGTATTCAAGTCTTCCTATTGAAGACAATCAAGCTCATTCATCCTCCACACCAAGTGTCTAAACAACCTGCATTTCTCAACTGTGGAAGGTCATGGTCCATGGGTAATAGATTCAGATGCTTCTGATCACATTGCTCGTAATGATTCTCTATCCACTTCTACGTCTTCCCCAAAGTTTCCTCAATTACCCTAGCAAATGGTGTTTCTGAAGGTGTTGGTCAAGTTTCTCTTTCTCCTTCTCTAAATTTAAAATCTGTTTTGTATTATCCCAAATTGCCCCTTCAACCTAATCTCTATGTCAGTTAACTCGGTCTTTGAATTGTACGGTAGGATATGAATCAAGAGCAATGTTGTTAATGGCGGATGGCGCTTCATGGCGGAAAGCCAAAAATCCGTAAAAATATGGCGGATGGCATAACGGAAAATGACAGACGTCATGACGAACAAAAGAAATTATATATATATATATATATATATATATATATATTAACAAAACAATAGATAAAAAATAAATATAAATAAAAAATTAAAAAAACAATGGATTGTATTCAAATAAACTAAAAAAGTTTCATGAGTTCACACAATAACCAAGTACTAACACCAAATAAACTCATTCAAGAGTTCAAAATAACAAAAGGATAAAAGCATAAAAAAACAAAAAAAGGGGTGTCAAACAGAAAAAGATCGTAAAAAAAGGGCTGAACAAAAAATAAGGGGTGAACAGAAAGAAAAAAAAAAGCAGAACCAAAAATAAAAAAGGGGTGTCAAACAGAAAAAAGATAAAAAAAATAGAACAAAAACAACAACAGCAACAAAAAAAGAAAGAAAAAAAAACAGAACCAGTTGCCCTCCGCCTCCGTCGCTGTCCGTGCTTGCGTGTGGGATGCGCTGGTGCGGGGTGCCGTGTCGCATGCGTGGTGCTGGTGCGGGGTGCCGAGTTTGCCGTCGTGGTGCAGGTGCTGGTGCGGGGTGCCACGTCTCGTTCGCGTAGTGCCGTTCCTGCTCCTGCTGCTCACCCCTTTTGCATGCGAAAATCGGGTTAGGGTTGGGTCAGGTCAGCCCAACACCTATCCCGCAAAAAACAAAAAAAATAGCCGCAATTCCACCATTGCCGCAATTCCGCCATGACCGCCATAGCTATGGCGGCCGCCATGGCGCCGCCATCTGCAACCCGCAACGCCACCGCTATTTGGTGGCGGTTTTTCAAATTCCCACAACGCTATTCCGCCATGACCGCTATTTGATAACACTGATCAAGAGGTCTTTATTATTTGTCAGTAAGCCCCTAAGTGTCCAGTTTTGCAGCCTCTTCTCCAAAACCTTTGCATGATCGTCTTGGCCATCCTAGTCTGGCAAAGTTGAAGATGATGGTTCCTAATCTTAGTAAACTATCAGTCTTAGATTGTGAATCATGTCTACTAGGCAAACATGTTAGGTCTTCCTTTCCTAGGAAAACTGAAAAAAGTCAATTTTTCCCACCATTCACTCAGACATTTGGGGTCCAATTCATGTAACATCTTTCAGGTTTGGATATTTTGTTACGTTTATTGATGAATATTCTTGATATACTTGGGTTTACTTAATGAAAGATCTGTCTAAACTTTGGTCTATTGTCATGTCATTCTTTAATGAGGTTAAGAACCAATTTGGTAAAATTATTAAAGTAACGAAGTGACAATGCTAAAGAATATTTCTCTTCACAATTTTTTTCTTTTTTATCCTCACCGGGTGTTTTACACCAATCTACATGTCCTCACCAGTGCAACAGCCCGCAATGGTGGTATGAATATCAATCATACAAAATGCTGCAACGCATCCGCAATGTAGCCACAACGGAACCTCATTACTATTCTATTCCACTTTATTGTCAGAAAAAGACAAGATTCAGATTACAATCTTCAATTCTAACTTCTTAGTGTCACTTGAGATTAAGATGTTTGATAATAATGCTTGAGTGTGTTAACTAACACTCAGCTATATACCAAAAAGGTAAAACTGAGTACATGAGCAAACAAACCAGGAGGTTGCTTCATGTAAATCTCTTCTTCAACCTCACCTTGAAGAAAGCTATTTTCAATGTCTAACTAATGAAGAGGCCAATGACAGATAACAACCATGGCAAGAAAGAGACGAACAATAGTGATCTTGGCCAAATGAGAAAATGTATCACCATAATCAAGGCCATATATCTAAGTGTAGCCTTTGGCTACTAAGTTGGCCTTAAGACAATCAACTTCAGCATTAGGGGCAACTTTAATAGCATAGACCCATCAACAACCAATTGCCTTCTTTCTAGGAAGAAGTGGAACCAACTTCCATGTACCACTATGTTCAAGAGAAGATAAGGCTGGAGAGACATCATGCACAAAACAGGTACAACCAAAAACCTTAGGAGGAACATGATATAAGGGTGCCTTGGGAAAGATGATTGAATGAGGAATCTTATTATCAAGTGTTGAAGAGGGCATGATATTTATTAGAAAGCAAGTAGAGGGAATTTGCATTAAGCAATAAGATGCATGCAGTCTCAACTAAATGCCTAGTTTTTTCTTTTCTGCAATTTCATTTTGTTGTGGTGTATGGGGGACAAGTAGATTAATGCAAATTACCCTATGAAGATAAAAAGGAAGATAAGCCAGAAGAAAAATATTCTTTGGCTCCAGAGGACTTTAATTACTTAACCAAATTGGTTATTGATTTCACTGAAGAAGGATTCGAAAATAGGTAAAAGTTCAGATATATCTTTCATGAAATATACCCAAATGCACCGAGAATATTCATCAATAAAGGTGACAATCTATAACCCAAAGGATGTAGCACGACTTGCACCCCAAATGTCTGAATAAATAGTAGAAAAAGGAGAATCACATCTTGTTTTGGTTTGCTTAGGAAAAGAAGATCTGACTTGTTTGGCTAATTGACATGATTCACATTCTAACATTTGTAGTTTACCAAGACCAGGAACCATTTTCTTCAACTTTGACAAATTTGTATGACGCAAACGATCATGAATGAGTTTAGGAGATGGAGTTTCCAGACATGACAGAGAAGAATTGGTTTCGAGATAGTAAACTCCTCTTGATTCATGTCCTACTCCAATTGTTTGACACGTACCACATTCTTGTATAACAAAAGAATCAACATAGAATGTTTCAAAACAATTTAGAGACTTGGTTAACTAACGTAGAAAGATTAGGTTAAAGGGTCAATTAAGAACAAAAAGGACAAATTCCAAGCTTAAGGAAGGAGACGGAGATATTTGATCAACACTTTTCGAAGCTACCTTAGAGCCATTGGCTAAGGTTATGGGATGAGGAAACTTTTGGGAGGATAGAGAGGTAAATAAAGAGGAATTACGAGAAATATGATCAAAAAAACCTAAATCAATTACCCATGGACCTTGACTATCCACATATTGAGAAATAGAAGCAACTGAAACACTAGGTGTTGAAGATGACTGGGTCTGGATATTGGACTTCAACCAGACATATTCTTGATACTCAACTTCAGATAACAAATGTTACGACATTCTTCACTTGGAAACATTTGTTGTTTTCTAAGGGAAGCCATGCAAGGAGTAGCAAGAAACTTGCGTATGGCCTATCCTCTTACCATAGGAACACCGAGAACGACCACTTCTTCCACTACTTACATGGTTTCCAAAACAAGGGAGAATAGTGCCAAGGAAAGTCTTATCTGAAGAAAACAAAGACAAAACTAACGAAAAAGGGACAAATACTTGATCAAGCTCCTATGACTGCTTCTGAATCAAATATATTGAAGCCTTGGGGTCAAAATCAACTCTTAGCTTGCGCACTTGAGCTCCTGGAACCCAACTTCACAACCAAACAATTGTTGTACAAGCACGAGAGAATAGTCCCACTATCCAGACTGAATCTAAATGACAATCTAAGGACTCAAACAAAACCGAAAGAGGTCGACGAACATAACCATGGCATCGCGCCTGAGTTCCAGTGGCCAGATACCAGCATGTGGGTTGGACGCGATGGATGGGCCACGCTTGGAGAGATGCACCAAATCCAGGTGTCATTGGAGACTAGACCAGGGGAACAGGTGAGGCCATATGAAATATTGGAGGATACCAAATCTTAAAAGGAATGGAAAGTCACACTATCTTGTAAATAAAAGATAGACCAACATATAATTTCTTGATGTAATGGCTGCAATCCACATCACATCAGCCACAATGCCCACAACCACTACCACGACTACAACCTCAATTTAGAACCATGTACTTTGGCATTGTTGAATATTTTAGTATTTATCTATGTTTGGTAGCTTAGTTGGTAAGCTTTATTCAGAAGACAACAGTGAATTGTCACTGTCAATAGCCCTTCTCTCTCTCTTGTGTCTTGCATATATGTATCATTTTAAAATAAATAAAAGCTAAGTGAGAAAGAGTGATTTTTTCCCTCAACTCACCTCAGTCTTCAAGTTGGCATCAGAGCGGGTTTCGTCCGCCATTTGCCGCCATCTCCAGTCGTTTTTCTCCGGCGAGACTAGGGTTAGGATCGCCTCGAAAAACGCGACCCACCCCTGGAAGTCAGGCCACCAAAGGAGCTCCCACGCGCCGCCTTTGTCTCGCGCGACTTCCGACGCGTGAAGCCCACGCGCTGCCGCACCGCCGTTGGAAGCTGACCTGTTTGGTCCCGACAGCTTTGTCATCAGTCCCTGAGCATGTTTCATGCCTCACCTCTCGCTTCCGGCAAGCTTTTTTGTCAGCCCTTTTGTGTTATCCCTTTTTCGTGTTAGGGTTTGTTGTTTGGATCTGAAATGGCCTCCTCTGGACCTATTTTCTCCTTTTCTGGGACTCGAACCATCACCACTGCAAAGCGTAACTGGAAGAATTACCTTTCCTGGTCTGCTTCCATGGAGTTGTGATTTCTCGGTCAAGGGCACCATGACCACTTGGAGAAAGCTTTTGATTCTGTTCCAGATGATAAAAGACCTGAATGGGAGAAGCTTGACTATCAACTCTGCGCTGTGTTATGGCAATCAGTAGAGCCAGATATTTTGGAGATCCTTCGATCATTTAAATCATGTCGTTCTTTTTGGAAGAAAGCCCAGGAAATCTTTGCCAATGATATCCAAAGCTTGTTTGATGTAACCATGAAAGTTACAGCCCTCAAGCAAACCAACCATGACATGATCGCTCATGTGGGTAAGGCTCGGGCTACCGTAGAAGAGCTGAGAAAGTTCCTTGTAGCTGATTCATTGGAAAAAGTGAACAAGAAACTTGACAAGTTCTACATTCAGACTTTGATCATGTGCGTGATCAAGTACTTGCTGGGGACCAGGTTCCATCAATGAATTCCCTCATCACTAGACTTCTCCGCGTGCCTCATTTATTGAAGGATGAGAATCCTGCTGATGGTGTGGAGAGGTCAGCCATGGTTGCATCTCAAGGTAGAGAGGCGGCCGCAACTATAGAGGAGATCGCAATGGAAGGGGTGGACGTCCTCATTGCACCTATTGCAAGAGGATGGGTCACACCCAAGAGAATTGGTATTCGTTGCATGGGTTTCCCGACAAGGTCACACAGGTCTCTAGATAAGAGAAAGCAGAGTCTAGATTCTCTGATGAGGAGTATCAGGAGAATTTGAAACTTAAATCCGAGAAATCCAGCAACCAAGCTCAATCCTCATCTGTACCATGTTTTTAAACAGCATGTATCTCTCAATCCATTGAAGGTCCTAGTCCTTGGATACTCGACTCAGGTGCCGCTAATCATATTTTTGGTAATAAGTCCTCCTTTTCATCCTTTTCCTTTCCAAAAATTCATCACCTTGTTACTGTAGCTAATGGCTCCAAGGTTGCATCTCAAGGAAGTGGTCAAGTTTCATTGTCTCTTTGAAATTAAATTTTGTGTTATTCATTCCTCAGTGTCCCTATAATCTAATCTCATTAAGTCAGTTAACTCGTTCATTAAATTGTTCAGTAACCTTTACTGCTAATTCTTTTGTTATTTAGGAACATGGGACGAGACGACTGATTGGAGAAGGATATGAATCACGAGCACTTTACTACTTGGAATCCAGTCCACCTGGGTCTTGTTTTGCAATCTCAAAACCCAAACTTTTGCATGATCGTCTGGGTCACCCAAGTTTGCCAAAATTGAAGATGATGATTCCTAGTCTTAAGAATCTTCGAGTCTTAGATTGTGAGTCTTGTCAACTAGAAAAACATGTCAGGTCATCATTTCCTCAAACTGTACAAAGATGTAACTCGGCTTTCTCTACCATTCATTCTGATATTTGGAGACCAAGTCGTGTTACATCTTTTGGTTTTCAATATTTTGTAACCTTCATTGATGAATTCTCCAGATGTACTTGGGTTTATTTAATGAAAGACAGATCTAAACTTTTGCCTATATTCATGTCATTCTACAATGAGCTTGAAAATCAATTTGGAAAAACAATTAAAATTTTCAGAAGTGATAATGCTAAAGAGTATTTCTCTCGTGATCTCTCTTCCTTTTTGTCTTCCAAAGGTATTCTACATCTATCCACATGTCCTCACACACCACAACAAAATGGTATAACAGAAAGGAAGAATCGTCATCTTCTTGAAACTACATGTTCCCTAATGCTAAATTCTAATGTTCCTACACATCAATGAGGAGATGCGGTGCTTACTGCTTGTTTCCTAATTAATAGAATGCCCTCTTCTTCTCTTGAAAACCAAATCCCTCACTCAATTGTCTTTCCTCATGATCCACTATTTCATGTTTCTCCTAAAGTGTTTGGTTGTACCTGTTTTGTCCATGATTTGTCTCCTAGTTTAGGCAAACTTTCTGCTAGGTCAATCAAATGTGTCTTCTTGGGTTATTCTCGTCTTCAAAAAGGTTACAAGTGTTACTCTCCAACCACGAGACGATACTACATGTCTGCAGATGTAACCTTTGAAGGCACACCTTTCTTCTCACCCTCCGTAGACCATACTTCGTCTCTCCAGGAAGTTCTTCCTATTCCTTCTCCTTGTCCTCTAGGTAACTCAAACCAAAATGTCAGTGTTGTCCCATCTTTCCCACCAAATTCACCTGAAGTTGCCTCTCCACCTCTGATTACAGATCAACACAGGACAAGGCAGATTGGATTTCCATTACCTGAAGTCTCTCCTCGTGATCCTCGTTCTTCTTCAACTAGTCCTCAACTCATGGATCCTTCCTCTCCTTCCACTTCTTCTCATCATTTTGACTCACATCGGCCCATTGCCATCAGGAAAGGTACTCACTCTACTCCTAACCCTCATCCTATTTATCATTTCTGAAGTTATCACCGTTTGTCTCCTTCATATGGTTCCTTTGTTTTTTTATTGTCTTCCCTTACTATTCCTTCCACTGTCCATGAGGCACTTGATCATCCTGACTGACGACAGGCTATGTTGATGAAATGCATGCTCTTGAAAATAATGGTACTTGGGAGCTCGTTCCTCTTCCTCCTGGCAAGACAATTGTGGGTTGTAGATGGGTCTATACTGTTAAAGTTGGGCCCAATGGTAAGGTTGATCGGCTTAAGGCTCGCTTGGTAGCTAAAGGCTACACACAGGTATATGGCCTTGATTATTATGATGCTTTCTCTCCTGTAGCCAAAATCACCATTGTTCGTCTGTTTCTTGCTATGGCTGCCATCCGTCACTAGCCCCTCCATCAGCTTGATATTAAAAATGTCTTCCTCCACGGTGATCTTGAGGAGGATATTTATATGGAGCAACCTCTTGGGTTTATTGCTCAGGGGGAGTATGGCCTTGTGTGTAAACTTCACCGATCTCTTTATGGGTTAAGCAATCTCCTCGAGCTTGGTTTGATAAATTTAGTCATGTTCAACTTTTTGGACTGAAACAAAGTGAAGTTGATCACTCTATTTTTTACTGTCATACATCTCCTGCAAAATGTGTTTATCTAATGGTTTATGTTGATGACATAGTGATTACACGGAATGATACTACTAAGATCACCCAGTTAAAAGAGCACTTATTCAGTCATTTTCAGACCAAAGATCTGGGATATTTGAAGTATTTCCTTGGTATTGAAGTGGCTCAATCAGGAAATGGTGTTGTGATCTCTCAAAGGAAGTATGCTCTTGATATTTTAGAAGAAATAGGTATGCAGAATTGTAGACCTGTTGAAAGCCCTATGGATCCAAATCTGAAGCTCATGGCAGATCAAAGTGAAGTTTATCCTGACCCCGAGAGATATAGGAGGCTTGTGGGAAAAACTCATTTACCTCACCATTACTAGACCTAATATCTCCTTTGCTGTGGGAGTGGTTAGCCAATTTATGCAGAATCCTCATTTGGATCATTGGAATGTTGTCATTCATATTCTGAGATATGTTAAGAGAGCTCCTGGGCAAGGGTTGTTGTATGAAGACAAGGGTAATACGCAACTATCGGGATATTGTGATGCTGATTAGGCTGGCTGTCCCATTAATAGGAGGTCTACATTAGGCTATTGTGTCTTCATTGGAGGAAATCTTATCTCTCGGAAAAGCAAGAAACAAACTGTTGTCGCTCGATCTAGTGCAGAAACTGAATATCGATCTATGGCTATGGTTACTTGTGAACTCATGTGGGTTAAACAATTTCGGCAAGAATTGAGGTTCTGTGAAGAGTTGCAAATGAAGTTGTATTGTGATAATCAGGCTGCTCTTCATATTGCCTCAAACTCAGTCTTTCATGAAAGAACTAAGCACATAGAGACTGATTGTCATTTCATTCGAGAGAAGCTTCTCTCCAAGGAGATTGTCACTGAGTTCGTTGGTTCTAATGATCAGCCAACGGATATTTTGACTAAGTCCTTAAGAGGACCCAAAATTCAGACTATATGTTCCAAGCTTGGTGCATATGATTTATATGCTCCAGCTTAAGAGGGAGTGTTGAATATTTTAGTATTTATCTATGTTTGTTAGCTTAGTTGGTAAGCTTTATTCAGAAGGCAGCAGTGAATTGTCACTGTCAATAGTCCTTCTCTCTCTCTTGTGTCTTGTATATATGTATCATTTTGAAATCAATAAAAGCTAAGTGAGAAAGAGTGAGGGACTTCCAACCTGAAGCGTGGCAAATGCAACTGACGCAAAAATAGATCAAAGATAAGCTCTTATACCATCTAAGAATTTGGGCTTATGGCCTAACACAACACCACAAAACCAGCTTGAAAGGTGAGGGTTGTCCACCTCTTATATACACTACATTGGCCTCATCACTAATCAATCTGGGACTAAACCACTAATTTTGAGGCTGCAATTAAGGTAACCCCCAAAGAGGCTGCAACTAAGGCAGGCTAGGAGAGCACAATTAAGGCAGCTTTCCAACAAAACAAAAAGCAAACCACAACGAATGCACCATATGCCTAGCCCACTAAATGGAATAAATACATAACAAGCTAGTACAATCACATAATTAAACAGGCTGTTGTAAGATGAAACAAAGCTATATTACCAAAAACATAACCATAAGGTTTAAGGAGCTTATTATAATTATACAGAACATCTCCATATTGAATAAAGAAAACAGATAGTCGGAGAAGGAAACGTAGAAAATAAATTGAATATCTCAAGCAAGGATGAGAATTTACAGATTGTGCTTCCTCAATGTGACTCAATGGTCTATTAGGACGATAAGTATGGTTTTGCCGCTTTGCCCATAGCCAATAACGCTGAAATTGAACTGGTATACCATACTCTTTTGCAACCTCTTCCTGTATATTACAGAATATGCAAACGGCCATCAAAATCAAAAATAAAATATATAAACAAATGCTCTATATTTTTTTTATCAGCAAGAGGTATGGTACACACCTAACAGTATACAGAAGATCCTAGAGATCAGTGTTGATACACTATCGAGATATCATTTCAAATAACGAAAGCAAATTCACAAGGTTAAGACAATAAAAATCCTTTCATCAAAAGAAGAGGTTCAGTAAAATGAGTTACCGTGATTTTAACAATATTTTCCAGCAGCTAGGAAGTGAAATAGTTTTTTTTTTTGCACAGCAAAAATTAAATATTATATATGAACTTCAGTACTAGGTGTACTGAAAATATAGATATGAATACAAGGCATAAAAAGCCTAAACCCCACGAGGGAGAATCGATAGATAGGACGAAATACAAAGCCAACCCAACCCCTTTAGGAAAAAGCCTCCTTCAGATTAGTTGACCAGAAATTAAAGTGCAATTGGAAACCCTTCTCCACACACTTAAGCCAGGACCAGGTGTGGAATAAAGCCTCATCCATGACCTTTTCTGGATTGAAAGGCTGATTATTGAAAATCATGCCATTTCTGTGGTGCCAAATGGACAATGACAGAGCTATCCAGAGAAATTCCCATCTCTTGACTGTGCTGCTTGGTCTATTCCATTGAGAGAATTACAGAAAATGATTGTTTGGGTCAGTGGAGAGAGGACCCACTCTATTAACCCATCTCATAGGCTCCCACCAGAGACTCCTAGTCTTGGAACAGTTGAAAAAAAGATGATTGACAGATTCTTCTTCAAGGTCACATAAAGGACAGCTATAAGAATGCAGAGTCACTTGCCTCCTTCTGACATTATCCCTAGTAGGGAGCCTGTTCTTGAATAATCTCCATGAAAAAGCACTAGCTCTTGGGGGAATTTTCAGGCTCCACATGATCTTAAGAACCCTGTCCTCATTAGCATTATTATGAGCCTCCTGCAGCATTTTATAAGCAGACTTTGTGGAATATAGGTCATTAGGATCAGGCTTCCAGCAAAGGAAATCCCTGCTGGAATGATTGATGTTGCCTGACTCAATGTCAGCTAGGAAGTCAGCTACCATGTCAATTTCATAGTCAAAAAAGTTCCTTCTCCATGTTAGCTTCCATTCCCATCTCTCTTCCACAAAGTTCCCCATAGAATTGATTGAAGAGGTCTGCTGATTGCTTATTAAAAAAAAAAGTAGGATATTTTGTTTGAAGATTATAATTATCCCCCAGCCATTTGTCCTTCCAGAAACTGATTTAGGTGCCACAACCCACTCTCCACTTGAGGTTATCAATAAAACAGTTGTTGTGCTGCTGCTGGAAGATAGCCTTTAAGTCTTGCCACCATTGAGAGTGGAATTTACTCTTACCACCAGAGATCATCTCTTTCCACCCACCATATTTGGAGATTAAAATTCTAGCCCAGGGCTGGTTCTGGTTATTGGCCAGCTCCCACCCCCATTTGCCAAGTAAAGCCTCATTAAAGATGGATAAATCTTTGATCCCAAGGCCCCCTTTGTTCTTGGGGAGGCAAACTGAACCCCATTTTACCCAAGAAATCTTGCTGGCCTCTTGCTGACCTCCCCACAGAAATTTTCTCTGGATGGAGACAATCTTGTGCACCACTTTTTTGGGAATCTTGAAAAAAGAAAGAAGATAGATAGGTAAGGCAGCTAAAACTGAGTTAATGAGAGTGATTCTGCCCCCCATAGATAGGCTTCTTTGCTTCCACTTTGCAAGTTTATCTTCAAACTTCCTTATAATAGGCTGCCACACACTCCAGCTCTTCGAGGACACCCCTAGAGGAATTCCGAGATAAGAAAAAGGAAAATCCATGTGACTGCAGTTAAGGAATTGAGTTGCAGCCCTGCACCAACTTCCAGATTTGCCCAGACAGCCAAGATGGCTTTTAGAATAATTAATCTTGAGGCCAGAAACGTTTTCAAAGCATCTCAGAATGCATTTTAAAGATCTAACATTTTGCTGAGTGGGATCTCCAAAAAACAGGGTATCATCAGCATATTGGAGGATGTTCACTTCTTCTTTTAAAATTCCGACTCTATAGCTGCTGAATAGATTCTTGGACACAGCTGATCTCATCAAACCTGTGAGGCCTTCCGCTACAATATTGAAGAGAAGGGGTGCAAGGGGATCACCTTGCCTTAGACCTCTCTTAGGAGCAAATTCCTTAGAAGGACTTCCATTAATTAAAATGGATATGGTTGCTGTAGACAGACAACCATTAATCCATTTCCTCCACCTATCACAAAAGCCCATCCTCATGAGCATGTAGTCGAGAAAGCCCCATGAAACCGAGTCATATGCCTTTTCAAAATCCGCTTTGAAAACCAAGCAAGGTTTATTTCTAGCCTTAGCCTCAGCTATAACCTCATTAGCAATCAAGACACCATGCAGAATGTGTCTTCCTCTCATGAAAGCTGTCTGTCTATCATCTATAAGGTGAGGTAGAACAAGGGCCAGCCTCTTGGCCAGAACTTTAGCCACGATTTTATAGACGCACCCTATGAGGGAGATGGGTCTATAATCATTAAAAGATTGAGGATCATTAATCTTTGGGATGAGGGCTATGAATGAAGCATTAGTTCCTTTGGGGAAGGAACCATTGATGTAGAATTCATCCATAAACCTGATGAAGTCAGGTTTCAGGATCTCCCAAAAATGCTTAATGAAGTTGAAATTTAGCCCATCCGGACCAGGGCTTTTCTCCCCCCCACAGTCCCAAACTGCTGATTTGATCTCCACTTCAGAAAATCTAGTCACAAGGCTTTCTTTATCTCTTGAATCAAGAGTAGAGAACTGGACACCATCAAGGGTTGGTCTTCTAGGAGCTTCCTCTGAAAATCTGTCCTTGAAATAAAGGATAGCTGCATTTTTAACAGTGCAGGGTTCGTGAACCCACACACCATCTATGAAGATACCTTGGATGGCATTTTTTCTCCTTCTATGGTTGATCAATCTGTGAAAATAAGTAGAGTTGTTGTCCCCTTCTTTTAACCACTTTACTCTAGCCTTTTGTCTTAGCATAGATTCATAAGCATAAGCTGCATCCCACAATTGACCTTGAAGGGATTTCTTAAGAATCAATTCCTCCTGAGATGGAGCTCTATCAATTAAGCCAGTCTCCAAATCATTCAGCTCCTTTTTAATATTCTGGACTTTTCTAGCATTAGCTTCCCCATTTGTCAAACTCCAGCTCTTAATACTCTGCTTAAGGTGTTTTATTTTGTGATTCAGGACAAAGCCTCCCCAACCAGGAGGGTGGTAATTGCCCCATTTCTGCTCCACTAGCTGCTGGAACCCCTTGTCCTTCAACCACCAATCCATAACCTTAAAAGGTTTTGGCCCCCAATCAATGTTCTTTGACTTCAAGAGAATAGGGCAGTGATCAGAAAAATCCCTATCAAGCACAAACTGAGTTGAATCTGGCCATTGCAGAAACCACTCATCAGATAAGAGGAACCTGTCCAATCTGCTCATGGCACTGCCATTGGGTCTGAACCAAGTGAATTTCCTTCCAATGGACCTAACCTCCTCTAATGCCATCTCTGAAATCCAAGAATTGAATTCAGAAATGCTCGGGTCAGGACCCACAAACTGAGCTGCACTCACTCTCTCATCTTGGTGCCTTATAGAGTTGAAATCACCTACTACACACCATAGACCTTCTTGAGAGGATGTCTTCAGCTGCAGAATTTCATCCCATTGCTGTCTCTTCCTATGGATGTCACACGGAGCATACACATTGATAATGGAGATCCTCTTATTGTCTTTGATCCACATTCCTTCCAACAAGATAAATCCTGCCCCCACTACCTTTCTATCAACTGAAAAAGAATCATTATTCCAGATGCAGAGGAGGCCACCAGCAGCATTAATTGAAGGGGCACATTCCGAAGCAACATTACAGTCAGCCCATAAATACTGACAAGTCCTCCTATCAATGGCTTCCATTTTTGTTTCTTGGATACATAGAATATCAAGATTGTTGGTCAAGGTCAGTTTTCTGATAGCTGACCACTTGACACCACTACCCAGCCCTCTAGAATTAAAGGATAGAATATTCATGAGTCAATCTTATCCTTTCCCATCACATCTGTTACCTCTGCTGTATGTTCACTAACAACCTTAGCAGTCTTCATGTTTATAGAACTGTGTTTATGCTCTTCAAAAGAAAGTCCCAAATCTCTGGCTAATTGAAGATGGAAGTCTTCCTTGTTTTCTAGAGGAGCTTTGTTGAAACTACTGGAAAGAATAGGGCTGAGACAATGCTGGTGCTGAATTGAAGCCACCTCCGCTACCTGAACATCCCCTGCCATGTCATCTTTTTTATTGAGCGTGTCATTTTTTGTAAGATCCAGGGAAAAGGTGTTATATACGTCCCTTTTGGCCTTTGCAGCAGAGTTTCTGTTTAAATGGGCCAAGAAATTTCTTCCTACACCCTCCTTTCTTCTAGAGTAGACCTTTAAGCTGAGGACAGATTCCTCTCCCTTTGATGTTGGGCCATTAGTAATGAGGCCCAAATCCTGTAACTCCACATTACATGCCTTTTTCTGAACGGTGTTGTTTACTTCAAAAGTCTCTTTGTATGAGAGATTTGAATTTGGTTTGACCAGGGGGTATGACACTAGGTTAATATCCTCTGGATCATGCTGTACAACCCAAAGGTCAGCCCCTTTACCAGAGTCAACTTCATTGGGACCTTCACCTGCTTTTTCCTTAAGAAGCATCTGCTGTTGGCCAAGGGAGGAATCCCTACGTTCCAGAATACCATGTCCATGCAAGTGGCTATGGAGGGGACCGTTGTAGTCCACGTGTCGCGCGGGGAGAGGCGATAGGCCCACAGCAGATGGCGCCTCCAAACGATGCACTGACACGTCGTCGTCACAATGGGCTTCGGACTCCGTGCGCCACAGGTTGATGGCCCTGGTCCACCATCGGCGGCGTCTGTCCCTGAGGCAGTTTGACGAAGCTCCGACGGGAGTGAAAACTGTCATGCCGTCGTCCGAATCCTCCACCACTGTTGTGAACGGCGATGGCGGAAAAATCTCCGATTCCGGTCGTTGTTGCCGTTTTCCTTTAAAACAAGGCATGTCCTCCCTTAAAACCAACTGATGCTCTGTACCATTCACCATAACCACCATGGATTTGAAGAAAAATGGCTTCTCCTCCGTACGTAACAGAACCCGCGCGACGTCGAGTCTCGAGCGATCCTCCGTCTCCTCGTCGAGCTCAATAAGTTCTCCATATGTCGATAGCAAAGTCGCAAAATGTTCCGCACCCCATATCTCCAAGGGAAGAGCCCAAATGTGAATCCATATTAAGCGGAATTCGGTTTTCATCTCCGGTGTCCATTTCTGGATTGAGTATAAGGGTGTCTCTCCATTAGATTGTAGGGTTTTTATCTCCAGTCACCTGTTCACTAACAGCAGATTTGGCCATGTAGATGATGCAATTGATTAGGAATATTTGTGTAATTTTTACATTATGAAATTGATTAAGCTAAATAGCAATTTTGGTACCCCTAGTTTCCCAAATCCATGATTTTTAATTGTAACATTTGCCCCCCCCCCCCCCTAGTTTTACAAATTGGCAATTTTGCTAGATTTTTAACAAATAATTGTGATCAGTAAAGTTATTAAGTTAATTACTAATCATTTAAAAAACTTTAATCAAAGATTATTAACTCTAACCTCTTCCCCTAAACCTCTCTTCTACATCCCCTCTTCCTCAGCATCTGCAAACATTGTCTTTTTCTTTTATCATCTAAAAAAACAATTAAATTACAAGCGGCAGACATTGAATATTAATTCTCAAAATCACCTTGAATTTTTTTAGTTGCTAGAAAATAATTTGACTGTAAAGAGACGGGAATGCAGAGTTAGAACAAGAAAAAGAAATCCTCGAAAGCAGATTTGAGCAAAGTAGATTTCTGGTTATGATTTAATGAAGGTATAACATGCTCCAAGGATTTGAAATCCCTCCACGGGTATGAAACATGAAACCACAATACCAAGGAAACTAGAAACATAATGCTAATTGCTTCTTTGCTCAACGGCGACAATACTATGAACAACTAAATTAGATTCTGAAGAATTAAAAAGGCCATTGGCATTGGCCCTAAGGAGTGCATGCATTTTTTACAACACCAAGCTGAAACTGATTCAATGAAATTAAATGTTCTTGTTCACTGTCTTTCCCCTCATGCGGAGAGCCTCTACGGACAAAACTGTGAGCTCCAGATGCACATCTTGCACCACCATCACCTCTGCATGCAAATGGTGGTGCAATCGAAGAAGTCGGAGTTGAGGATGCAGATCCCACGCTTAAGATGCAGATCTTGCATTGTTCACTGCCGCTGAGCGCAGATGGTGGCACAATCAAAGATGTCAAAGCTGAGGATGCCGATCTGGTTTTGAGGACGAAGGATACTGCATCCATGTCTCCTCCTTCAGCCTTTTTCTTAGACTTCCAATCTGTCTCTTTTTCTGTTCTACTTACCCCTTTTTTGTTGAAACAAAAGTTTTTACATTTACTGTCTATGAGAAGAATGGCAAGTAAGGGTTTGTGGGGTTGGAGAAGAGAGGTTTAGGGGAAGATGCTAGGGTTAATAATCTTTGATTAAAGTTTCTCAATAATTAATGATTTTTAATTCATTTATAATTAACTTAATAACTCTACTAATCACAATTATTAGTAATAATCTACAAATGAACCAAAATCGTCAATCGGTAAAAAATATGAAGACCAAATATTACAATTAAAAATTAGGGGGACCAAAATCATGGATTTGAAAAACTAGGCAGACCAAAATTGCAATATTACAATTATTATTTAGAATCTCAATATATTTCATTATTTCTAAGGACTTCATCCTTGATATTGATCATTACCTTAAGAAAATTTATATTTATTAAGATTATGAATCAAATAAGGATTTATCTAAGATTTCCCCTTTGGATGCCTTGTGATATTGAGACTTTTGCGTAACAGATTGTTGATAAATTTCATTTTCCTTCAGAGAGTGTTTGAAACCAAGTTTTTTTTTTTTATCAGCCAAAAATATAATATATTCATTAATGAGTACCAGAGGTACTAGAACAATACAGACTTTAGAAGTGCAATTCATAGCTCACTAGCAGACCTAGTGTTTGAAACCAAGTTAGATGAGTATTGTACTTTATCAGTACTCTTGGTTACCAAACTCAAAAGAACTTTGAACAGATAACATTTTCTTGTGTTTTAAAGGTGTTCTTTACCAGTAAACACATTTCCATTTTAAGTGGCATCTGAAATGTGATTGGCTATGGAAGAGAAGCACGAATTTGAAGCATTTACAGCAAAATGAACACAAAATCTAGAAAGAAAAATTAGGTACACATTTCTTCCGCAAAAGTGATCTTCAAAAGCTGACCTTTCGCAGAACAAATTCCCTAATAGCAAAACTTTATCAAGCAAAAACAGGAGGTAACCCACTATAGATGAACATTTAACCAAGTTCTGTTGACAGAAAATGCCAAGATTCAGACCCCATAAAGCTTTAGACTATGTTTAGGAGCTGGGAAGAATCAAAGGAAAAGAAGCAGAAAGTAAAGGAAAATGAAGGGAATTGAACATAGCAGGAGGTCAACACATGATTTTTGTTTCCTTTGTTTGGGATGTTTAGATGGTCGAGAATATATAGAAAAGAAAAGAGAATAAGGTAAAGCAGGGCTGTGTAGGCATGCGGAGAAAGGGTATGAAAATGTTTAAGATAATAAACATTTTGAAGAAGTAGAACAAAACGACCAACATACATGACAAGTTGGCAAACAAGCTTGGGAAACAATTGGCTAGGAAAAACAGAATATGAGAGTAAAAGGAAGAGTGGGACTGTGGGAGTGAAAGGCATCATAGTTAAGCAGAAGTGGGAAAGGAGAAAGCAAACCCCTCAGCCCTAGAAGACTCAGCAATATCCCTGTTCTTTTTCTTCTTTCTTTTATTGATGCAGACTTGCTGTCAGTTGATTTCACATACTGAATGTTGATTGATATCATCTATAAATATCAGTGATTGCAGAAAATGTGGATATTTCTAATACACCACCCTGCCATTTCATCTGGTTCCCATAAATGTGGAATAGGCCGCAGTGTGTGGTAACATTCTTGGGCATGCACTGTCTGACCTCACAGTTTGGATCAATTTCCTTGGTACGGTTGGCAGCAAATAACAGAAGTTTTATGACAGTGTATTGTGTAAACTGTAATTTGGAGTATTTAGTTGAATGAAATCTGTTGGTCCTGGCAGATTACTAGTTCTATAACACACATGCCTAGTTCTAAAACAAGCAATACAATGCCACACCTATTAAAACGTGTTTTGGCATGTAAAATTACGAAAATGAAAACCTATTACTGAGCTGTTGAACCTTTAATCAACAAAATGCTCTATATATGAAGCAGAAATAGCATTTTTTGGATATAATAACAGATTGTCAAGAAGCACCTATTTCACCAATCAATACCTACATAGGCTACTGAATGCCTTAAATGATATAATGAAAGTATACAACATAACAGAGTATCCCCCCCCCCCCCCCCAATAAAAAAGTAAAAAGGAGTCAGGCCACTCAATTTCATTCCTATTACCTATGCATTTTCAGGCAGTGGCATCAATTGTCCTCTGTATTTGATTATTTTATATTACTTATCTCAATATCATAACTTTTTTTTGCTCAGCTCTCAATATCATAACTGAATGTTTTATGGCACTTTTAGTCAGAATAACAATGTGCCCTCCACTCTGATTTCTTTAATGAAAAAAAATAAAAACGACAGTATCAAGACCAGACCACCAAGCAAAAGAGCATGACTGAAGAAGTACCTTGAAAAGGTTAAAAGATGTCTGCTTTTGGACTCTGAAACTCCTCACTTTGTCATGGTCTACAAGATCAAAGTATATATCCTTTCCAATCTGCTCTTTAAGTTCTTCATCTCGTGCCACCTAAGAATATGATGCTATCAGTAATAACAAATATGATTGGTTGAGTGCAAGACAAACAAATATTCAATTGATTCTTTAAGAAATCAAGATCCGAAACTAAGAACCTTTATAATAGTATAAAGGTGAGCTTCTGCCTTTTCTTTCTTTTTGTGCTCTTTCTCTTCTTGTTCTTTCTTCAACCTCTCCTGCATTAATTCATTGCACAAAATCATGCCCAATTTCTATAATAAAGTAACAGAAAGAATACAATAAAAAGGTAGAGGACAGCAGCAAATTGAACTTGACTTAATTTTGGCCCAATACATTCACAAGGTCAGCAGCTTTTCATTAGAAAACAAATTCAGTGTGTCATCAGCACCGTTCTTAGACCTATTCTCAAATAAAACAGCCATCTAAATTTGTTTCAAGTTAAAGCAAGTGACAAAACATGAAACACGTTTGTATTCAACTTGGTTCGCATCTTTCAGAGTCCTAAATGTAGATAAGAATAGATGTTTACCCTTAAATGTGCTGCAATGTCTTTCTCATCCACATTGCATATGATTTTGTCCTTGTCACTTTCACGTATATACACCAGCATATAAGCATTTGAGTATTTGGTGAACTTAAATGGGGTGTTATTGAATCCGGGATTTGTCTGTGGTAACTGTTTAAACACAAGATTAAATCATCAACAGACAAATATTCAAAAGCAAAAAATGGAATGGTCAATGGCAATAAAAACAATTACCTCTTCCTCACCACCATACTGCTCCTCTAATGCTCTTTTATTATCTTCTTTTGTCACCCTCTCATCATCAAATTTGTACCTGAGTACCAATTAGATATTCACAAATAGTTGAGGGCAGAAATCATTACAACCAATGGTCATCTAACCTTAGAGATGCTTTTGTTCTTAGTTGAGGGCAGAAATCATAGTTTAGTGGTAACTATATCAATATGTTTTCCAGTTTGGTTCCCTCAAGGACTGCTGTGTAGTCTGTCTTGGGAACCATTCCACTGGATATTATTGTAATCATGGTACCTCTGGTACTTGGATTCTTTTCATATATATATATATATATATATACTTATCTTTGCTGACCAAAAAAAAAGATATTCACAAATAGTGAATGGCAGGGACACAGGCCAAAAGGGAATTAAAAACAGTGAAAAGAAGGTAAAGTGCCTCCCAGTATGTTGCATATTGAAGTCGCCCATGTACAACAATTACTGCAATTATAGTCACTAATTCAAACAAATAAGTATCAAAGAACAGAATACTTTCAATTCTCTAGCATTCCAACAGTCTGGTTTCAAATATTATCTACAACATACTCCTTGCAACTAATCTCATAGTATGTCCATCCTTTTAAATAAGAACCTTTTTGAGAAATTTGCTTGGTCCCTTTTATAATCCAAATTGTCTTTAGCATTAATTTTTTTTTAAATACCCTTAATTACTTTACAGATTTATGGAGGTTGGGTAGACCTGCAGAGTGGTAGAGATAAAGCTTGGCATTCCCATTGGTGGAAGGACCTTAGAAGACTCTATAATCAGCCTGATTTTCACAGCATCCATCAGAATATGGTTTGGAGAGTTGGTTGTGGGGACAAAATCAAATTTTGGCAAGATTCTTGGCTGAGTGAGGGCTGTAACCTTCAGCAGAAGTATAATCAACTCTACACCATCAGCAGACAGTAGAATCTCACCATTTCTAAGATGGGAAAGTTTTCTCAGAATGCTCGGAGCTGGGAGTTCAAATGGAGAAGGAGATTATTTGATTATGAGTATGCGATGGCTGTTGACTTCATGAATGAAATTTCAGGCATATCTATCCAGAATCAGGCCCATGATAGCATGTTTTGGAAAGCTGATTCTAGTGGTGTCTA
This sequence comes from Glycine max, assembly GCF_000004515.6. NCBI lineage: Eukaryota > Viridiplantae > Streptophyta > Magnoliopsida > Fabales > Fabaceae > Glycine > Glycine max. The sequence continues at coordinate 5,859,911 of NC_038249.2, read as the reverse complement.
CTCCACTAAGTCAGCCTATAGGCTCCTGATGCCATCCATCAGCCCTGCTCCTTCCAGGAGGATTTTTCAGATCCTTTGGCATTTGAAAATCCCCCCACGAGCTGCGGTTTTCTCTTGGAGGTTGTTTTTGGATAGACTCCCCACTAGGGGAAACTTGTCCAGAAGAAGCATTCCTATTCAGGATATTATGTGTCCTCTTTGTGGCTGTCAGCATGAGGAGGCTGGGCATCTTTTCTTCCATTGCAAAATGACTAAGGGGCTGTGGTGGGAATCCATGAGATGGATCCGGGTTATAGGAGCTCTTCCAGCTGATCCGGCTAGCCATTTTATCCAATTCTGTGATGGATTTGCTGCTACGAGTAATCACAGTAGGCGGGGCATGTGGTGGATTGCTCTATCTATTACAATATGGCAGCATAGGAACTCCCTCCTGTTTCAAGGCACTCTTTTTGAACCGCAGAAAGTTTTGGAGGATGCATTATTTTTAGTTTGGTCTTGGCTAAAAGTTGGAGACAAAGGTTTCAATACATCTTATAACCACTGGTCTACCAATCTTGTGGAGGCCCTTGGTTAAATGATATCTGTATTGGTGTCCTTTGTGAGGGGCTCTGTTGGGGTTTTGTTATTTCTGTTTTTGGAAGGTGGCACCTAGTGCCTTGTAATTGCTATCTTCAGTACCCCTGGTACTGTTTAGTTTATTAATAATATTCTTAATTTTGCCTTCCAAAAAAAAACTTTACATATTTTTTTTATAGTCAATAATCAATAAATGTTATAACTAATAAGAAACTCTTTCTTTCTATTGTGAGGATTGGAAAGAGTTGCAATAATTTCAATTTGAACAAGATAACTCTTTTTCTTGGAAAGCCTTGTTGTTTTAAAATTGAATTTTGCATCATACAAAGCTTTTATCTGAGACTAGAATTAAAGTCATATCCTTATTGATGATTAATTTTAACTCTGGATGACAACAATACAAACAGTTGAATCTTTCTACCATCATGACCTTATGGTGACTCATGTTTTAGGTTTTGCAGTAGCTAAAATGATCATGCATCTAACATCTATAGTAATATCTACATGTTAGCTAAAATGATTATGGATCCCTTGTCTATCCTACACAAAACCTGCCAGAACTCCTTCCAATAAACAAAAAGATGTTTGTTTGTTTGCAAGTAGTAACATAATATGAGATCACACAGTATTCCCAACAGCAAGCTATTGCTCTACATATCTAGATATTTATGTGTCATTTTTTCTATCCCTATACAACACCTGCTAGAACTCCTTCCCAGTAAATAAAATGATGCTTGTAACAAAATTTGTGATCACACCATATTCCCAACAGCAAATTATTGTTCTTCCTATCTAGATATTTACCCCATCACATACATGTACAAATACATGCTAGATCAAAAGGCAATGAGCAGCAGAGATCTCCCAACATTATTACACATACCACTGTTCAGAGAGGGTTGGCCTGATAAAAGCATAATAATGTCCACCATGCACACCTCCACTGTGAACCAAAACACTGGAGAAATTTTAAAGTATGTTAAAAGCAGAACTTCATATATCAAATATACATAAAACAAATTGGATAACAATTTCTTCATCAGAATGTATAAATAGAAATTTATAACTTTTATACATTTCTTTAATTAAGGAGTAATGCTATTTAATACATGAAAATGCATAGTAATACATAGATGGTCAAAGAAAAAATAGTTTTGAAGGTAACTGCATACACCAATTACATGCATTCAGCCAGTCATATCAATTCGCACGACTTTCCCTACTGCTTGTTTGTTATAATAGAAAGGACCACGAAAGAATTAGCTAAGAAAGAAAACACATTGTTAAGCATCTTCTATCGTTTGGAATACTAAGGAGATGGATGAGTAAGAAAATAGTCATGTGAGATCCACACTAAATTTTTTTTCCTCACAACAGTCAAGAAAAGGAGAGAAAAGAAAGCAATAGTTCTTTTTAGGATTCCCTGCAGTTGCAAAGCAACTGTAGTGGTGCAGTTGCAATCTAATGGTTTATATAATTTTTCTTATATGTTCATTAAATTTTTAATTATAAAATATAAAATTAAAGGTGATGATTTAGTGTAGTTAAAAAATAGCAACTGCAGGCAATCCAACAAAAAACAAAGTAATCACTAGTTGAAGCATCATCCCACAAGGTGAAGTCAACTACATTAATCCAACAAAATTTCAATTGCATTACAAATTTGATATTTGAGAACATTGAAATTTTCAAACTATGTAATAGTTTTAGTTTTTGGGCTTTGTGGGTGTGGTGCTTGTTTATTATATTTCAATTTTTAAACCATGTTTAACATAGTATGTCAGCCTATGTGATAATGATGACAAATTGACAATAATGTGATTCCTCCCCAGATCTTTTTTTCACTATTTGACTACACGTAACAACTATATGTAATGTATTACGGTATTTCATTTAATAAAAAATTTAGACGATAATGAATGTATCAAAGAGGAAGCTCCAGTAAGTAGTAACTATGAAGTTGACAAACAAAACTTACCTAAGAATATGGTTTGACCATGAGAAAATTCAAATAGGCACGGGTAGTATACATGATAGACGATAATGAAACAGACGTAGAGCAAGACCAATGAAAACTGAGTGAAACCCTTGATCTAAATGGCCTTACTAAAACCTTGGTCTTAACAAAACATTTGATCCTTGTAGCCTACCCCACGTGGTGGAAAAAGGTTTTTCTTGTTATTAGAGTATGCTGCTAGTCAACTATGAAAAAAGTTCTGTAAACTAATTGTAAGGGTTGTTGGCTTTTGCTAACAACACCTATCTTAGAGTTGGTTAGAATCAGTTGAAGTTGGTTAGGTTCTGTTAGTTAGTTACAATTCTGTTAGTTAGTTACAATCTGTTACAATAACAGAACAGAGGTCTATATATACCTCTTTTATAATCTTCTGTAATTAACTTTCGATAATCAATAAAATTAGCCTTTATGTTCCACAAGTTTTCTCTTCCTTCTCTCTCTCTCTCAGTTTATTCAACATGGTATCTAGAGCCATTTTTTCGAATTCCTAGTTCCTTTACAAGGTCCAGTGTTCTATGTTCATGGCTTCCGCTCCTTCCAATTCAATTCCTCAATCATTTCATAACTCTGTGGCTGAAAAATTCGATGATTCCAACTATCTTCACTGGCGTCAACATGTTGAACCAGTTATCAAGTCACACAGATTGCAACGTTTCGTGGTTAATCCGATTATTCCTCCTCATTATCTCACAGAAGATGATCGTGTTGCGGATCGTATCAACCCTGATTATGAAGCCTGGGAAGTCCAAGATCAAACACTCGTGGTATGGCTGCAGTCTACTCTTTCTAAATCACTGTTGTCGTGTGTTCTTGGTTCAGATCATTCCTATCAAGTTTGGGATAAAATTCATGAGCATTTTAGCCTTCACACGAAAACTCAAGCACAACAGCTCGGCACTGCCATGAGAGCAGTTACTCTTGATGGCAAAACAATTGAGTATTTGCGAAAAATCAAAGGGTTTGTGGATGAACTTGTTGGTGTTCGTGTCAATGATCATCATGAGGAATACATTGACGCACTACTTGAAGGACTACTGTCGGATTACGCGTCGATGGTTTCTGTTATCGAAAACAAAAAGTGAACTTCGTCCATCGCAGAGATTGAAGCGTTGCTCTACGGACATGAAACTCGACTCATGCACTACAACAAAGAAGCACAGGTGATGAACTCTGCTTCGATAAATTACACGGAAGGTTGTTTGTATTCAAACACCTAGAAAAGTGGTGATTATGGTGGTTCTCGCGGTGCATACGGTCGTGGTGGTAGTCGTGGCGCCTTTTCAAACCGTGGTGCAGGCCGTCGTGGTGGTGGCTTCGGCCAAGGTCGTGGTGGTGGACGATTTGCAAATTTTCAATGTCAAATATGTCTCAAATTTGGGCACACAGCTAATGTTTGTCATTTTCGGTCTGATGTGACCTTCCATTCTCATGAATCTTTAACTTTCATTGATCCCATTACATTACAGCCTATCCCATACTCTACTGGTTCAACCTCAAACACCTGGGTTAATCCGAACTCTAAGAATTCTGGTCCAAGTCATAATCAACCTAGTGTCATGCTCACTAGTTCAACCTCTCAAGGGAATGGGCGAGCTGGTACCACTTGGATTCCAGATTCTAGAGCCAGCTTTCATGTAACTAGAGACTCACAGAATATTAAACAATTCACCCACTTTGATGGACCAGATCAGATATTCATGGGCAATGGTGAAGGTTTAAGTATTTCTAACACTGGTTCTGCATCATTTATATCTCCTAATGATATTGGCATAACCTTTAAACTTCACAAGTTACTACATGTTCCTTCAAATTCGAAAAATTTGTTAAGTGTTAGTCAATTTGCCAAAGATGACTCTGTTTTCTTTGAATTTCACCCTCATGTGTGTCTTGTAAAATCTCAAGAGACCAATAAGATCCTTCTTAAAGGAGTTGTTGGTGCTGATGGACTTTACTCCTTTCATAATCCCAAGCTTCAAGAGAGTTCTTCACTGATGGTGTCTGCTGTTTCAAGTGTTGCCTCTCCTAGTTCAGCTCTCACTATTAATAATAATAGTTCTACTGTAATGTCTGATTTTGTTTCTTCTTCTCTCAGTATTGCTAATCTCTAGCATGCTAGGTTAGGGCATCCTAATGATCATGTAATGAAACTTGTTCTTAGTCATTGTAATATTTCTTCATCAAATAAAAATTCCACAAAGTTTTGTGCTTCTTGTTGTATGGATAAATCTCATATATTACCTTCTCATACTTCTACTTCTGTCTATTCTCCTTTAGAGCTCATTTTTACAGATTTGTGGGGACCTTCTCATATTACCTCATATTCTGGTTATAAATATTATGTCTCTTTCATTGATGCTTTCTCTAGGTATACTTGGGTATATCCTATAAAGTCCAAAGCTGAAACCATGTCTGTTTTTCAAACTTTTAAGTCCATGGTTGAACTACAACTTAATCTCAAAATCAAAAGTGTCCAGTCTGATTGGGGAGGTGAATACAGACCCTTTTCCACACTTTTAGCCTCTTTTGGCATTTCTCACAAACTTACATGTCCTCACACTCATCATCAGAATGGTGTGGTTGAGAGAAAGCATAGACATTTAATTGAACTGGGTCTCACATTGCTGCATCATGAATCTTTACCTTTGCAATCTTGGGATTATGCTTTTACTACGTCTGTTTATCTCATTAACAAGCTTCCCACTGCTTCTCTAAAATTTGTCACTCCCTTTGTTACCTTGTTTAAAAAGGAACCTAATTATCATTTTCTTAAAACTTTTGGGTGTGCCTGTTTTCCTTTATTGAGACCACACATAAACTGAATTTCCGTTCTCAAGAATGTTTATTCCTAGGGTATTCCTCTCCCCACAAGGATTACAAATGCTTATCTTCTTCTGGTAAAGTGTGCATTTCTAAAGATGTTTTGTTCAATGAGTTAAGGTTCCCTATTCTGATCTGTTTCCCACTTCTGTTAGTTCAATCACTAACCTTGATTCCTACTTTAGTCCCAATCCAAATCTTTCTCCACCCTCTGTCTCTTCCTTTTCTCAAACATCTCAAGTGTCTGATACAGCTTTTGTTCCCCTTGTTCCTCCTGGGTTTTCTCCTTTATCAACTCAGTCTTCTGGCAACACTGAGTTTGTACCTCAAAATTCTACTTCCACTGTGTTTGCCTCTGTTCAGCCTGTCAATTCAGAGTCTTCAAAATCTATTTATGTACCAAATTCTGTACTAGTGAATACTCATCCTATGCAAACAAGGTCTAAGTCTGGTATTCACAACCCTAGGTTACATCCTTCTCTGTTTCTTACTCATTCTAAGCCTAAAACTGTAAAACAGGCTTTGGCAAATGCAGATTGGCTCATTGCTATGCGACAAGAGTATGATGCCCTGCTAAAAAACAGAACTTGGGACTTGGTATCATTACCTCCTAATAGGCAATCTATTGGTTGTAAATGGGTTTTCAGGGTAAAGGAAAATGTTGATGGTTCAATTAATAGGTTCGAAGCTCGATTGGTAGCCAAAGGATTTCATCAAGTGCATGGTTTTGATTTTCATGAAACATTTTCTCCTGTGATCAAACCTGTTACTATTCGGATCATCCTTACTTTGGCTTTGTCTCATGGGTGGAAATTATTTCAACTTGATGTAGATAATGCTTTTCTGAATGGGTCACTTGAAGAAACTGTTTTCATGACTCAGCCTCCTAGTTTTGAAGTTGCAAATAAGTCATTGGTATGCAAACTCAACAAAGCCATTTATGGCTTAAAACAGGATCCAAGGCCTTGACAAGCTAAAATCTACTTTCCTGCAGTTTGGTTTTATTGGAAGCAAGAGTCTTTATTCATTTTTCGCCAACAAATGCATGTTGTTTATCTCCTGGTCTATGTGGATGATATCGTTCTAACAGGTAGTTCACCTTCACTAATACAGAAGATTACATACAAGTTAAACACTGCTTTTTCACTCAAGCAGCTTGGTCATCTAGATTATTTCCTGGGTCTAGAAATCAAGTATCTACCCAACAATTCTATCCTTATGACTCAGACCAAATACATTAGAGATTTACTTCACAAGACTAACATGGCTGAAGCTCACTCTAACTCTTCTCCAATGGTATCCAACTGCAAGTTGTCTCGACATGGTGTTGATGCTTTTCATGATCCAACCTTATACAGGTCTGTAGTTGGTGCATTACAGTATGCTACCCTTACTAGACCTGAGATCAATTTTGCTGTCAACAAAGTTTGCCAATTTATGGTTGCTCCTTTGGATTCTCACTGGACAATGGTAAAAAGGATATTAAGGTATCTGAAGGGCACTTTGTTTCATGGTTTGCTTCTTCAACCTACATCTGTTACAAAGCCCTTAGTTGTTCGAGCTTTTTGTGATGCTGACTGGGCATCAGATGTGGATGACAGGCGCTCTATCTCGGGAACTGCTATTTTTCTTGGTCCAAACTTAATCTCTTGGTGGTCTCGAAAGCAGAAAGTTACTGTCAGGTCTAGTACAAAAGCTGAGTATCGCAGTATAGCTCAGACTTTCACTAAATTAACTTGGATTCATACTCTACTAACAGAATTGCAAGTTTCATTCACTACTCCTGTTATTTTTTGTGATAATCAGAGTGCAGTTTCTATTGCACACAATCCAGTTTTTCACAGTCATACCAAACACATGAAAATTGATGTCTTTTTTGTAAGAGAGAAGATTTTGGCCAAGCAACTTATTATTGTCCGTGTTCCAGCTCTAGATCAGTGGGCTGATATTCTCACCAAGCCTCTTTATGCATCACAATTTGAAGTTCTTCAAGGCAAACTCAATGTGAAGAGTGTTTCTTCTGAAAAGTCTTCCCCTTGAGTTTGAGAGGGGGGGGGGGGGGGGGGGGGGGGGTTATTAGAGTATGTTGTTAGTCAACTGTGAAAATAGTTCTATAAACTAATTGTAAGGGCTGTTAGCTTTTGCTAACAGCACCTATCTTTTTTTTTTTTTTTGCACTGCAAAAATCTGATAGTATTAATAAAACTTCAGTACTAGATGTACTGAAATGATGTATAATTACAGAGGCATATTCTGCCTACCCCATCTGCAAAAATCTCATAAGATGAGAACCCATACAACCAAAATTCTAAGACATTTCTTCCTTAAGTCTAGTGGACCACTGATTAAAATGAAGATGGAAGTCTGTCTCCATTCCATTTAACCAAGACCAAGTGTGAAAGAGAGCTTCATCCATGACTTTTTCGGAGCAGAAAATGTGGTTGTTGAATACCAGAGAATTTCTATGCTTCCAAATAGTCATAGATAGAGCTACCCAAAGGACCTGCCATCTTTTATCCACTGAACTTCTCCCACTCCATAAAGAGAATTGCTTAAAGTGATCTCGAGGCTCAATGGAGAAGGGACCCACTCTATTGACCCAACTCAAAGTTTCCCACCATAAGCACCTAGTTTTTATACATGAATACATTACATGACCAACCGTTTCCTCTTCCTCATCACAAAGAGGACAAATAGAAGAGGGCAGAGCCACATGTCTTCTCCTTAAGTTAACCTTGGTAGGTATTCTGTTCTTGAGGAGTCTCCAAGAGAAAGCACATGCTCTAGGTGGAAGTTTGAGATTCCAGATATTCTTAAAAACACTGTCTTCAATATGCTGTCTGTCTTCATTCTTCAGAAAGTTGTATGCTGACTTTGTGGAGTATGACCCATCAGAATTAGACCCCCAGAGAAGAAGGTCCCTGCTTGAAGGTTGGATTTGAACCTCACCAATGTCTGCCAGGAAAGCTGCTGCCATGTCAACTTCATGATCAAAGAGATTTCTTCTCCATTGAAACTTCCATTCCCATCTATTGTCAACTAAGATACCCATTGCCTTAATGGACTGCTTCTGCTGTGTGCTGACTTGATACAAACTTGGGAATTTATCTTGGAGACTTAAACCACCTTCCCTCCACTTATCTTTCCAAAACTTGATTTTTGATCCATCACCCACCTTCCAAGTGAAATTGTTAATTATGCTGTTACTTTGATGTTGCTGGAACACAGCCTTTAAGTCCTTCCACCAATGAGAAAGGTGAGCACTGTCCCGATCATAACAAAGAGCATTCCATCCTCCATATTTGGAAATCAACACTCTAACCCATAGCTGATTGTGATTGTTTGCCAATTCCCATCCCCATTTGCCAAGCAAGGCTTCATTAAATATAGACAAATCTTTAATCCCAAGCCCTCCTCTATTCTTGGAAAGGCACACAGTGTCCCAATTTACCCAAGCTATCTTGGCTGCCTCCGGGCCTCCTCCCCATAGGAAATTCCTCTGAATAGATACCACCTTATGCACCACTTTTTTAGGAATTTTGAAGAAAGACAAAAGGTAGATAGGGAGGGCTGTTAGGACAGAATTAATAAGGGATATCCTGCCCCCCAAGGAGAGACATCTCTGCTTCCATTTGGATAGCTTTGATTCAAATTTGCTGATGAGAGGCTGCCAAATATCCCATCTTTTAGAGGTGGACCCTACTGGAATTCCAAGGTAAGAAAAAGGAAATTCCAGCTGTCCACAATTGAGGTAGCTAGCTGCTTCCCTGCACCAGTCTAAGGATTTACCCAAGCACCCAAATTTGCTTTTAGTATAATTAATCTTGAGCCCTGAGACCAGCTCAAAAATTCTGAGGATAGATTTCATGACTCTAACATTGGCTGTATTTGCAGATCCAAAGAACAGAGTATCGTCTGCATACTGCAAGATGTTGATCTCCTCCTTTTGCCTCCCCACTTTATAACTACTGAAAAGATTTTTGGAAACAGCTGTCCTCATCAAACCAGTGAGACCCTCAGCTGCTATATTAAATAAGAAAGGTGCAAGGGGATCTCCTTGCCTCAGCCCCTTCTCAGGCACAAATTCACTAGTAGGGCTGCCATTGATCAAAATAGATACAGTTGCACTAGAGAGGCATAATTGGCGACGAGCAGCAAGTTACATGTACTTGTATTCAGGAGTGTAGAAATAAAATCCATGTACAGTATGCTCTCAATTCCAGAAACTCAAATATGATTTAGGCTATATGTCCTGAGCAGAATGAGCGAGAGAGAGAGAGAGAGAGACTGAGAGAGTGGGAGAGGGTGAGAGAGAGAGTGAGAACGGATGGACCACAGTGATTAGAGGGAAAGGAAAAAAGAGGGAAGGGGAGAGATTGAGAGAGGATCCCAAAACGCACTAAGGCAACAACAATCTTGGGCAGTTCCACAGGCATCATCATCACAATTGGAGGGATAAGGATGCTATCACAACGTTTTATTTTACGCGGTTCCAGGAACACATAACAGAAGCGGATCTCTGGGCGCAGTTCAAGAGATGGGGGGATGTAAGGGAGGTTTTTATCCCCAAAAATAGAAACAAAGGAGAAAGAAGATATGGCTTCGTAAGGTTTAAAGGGGTAGGTGACAAACATAAACTTGAAAAACAGCTCGATAACATCATCCTAGACGGACTCAAGCTGTACGTAAACGTCCCAAAATACGGGAGAGGAAAGACTAGTACGGAGGAGCGTATCATCAAACCTAGCTTTCTGAAGAAAGGGCAAAGCACAGAAACCATACCTGCGCGACATGGAGCAACACAGTACAGGAACCCACAGAAATCATATGCCAAGGTGGTGGCCTCCACTCATATGGGCCACAACGGTCAAGTGAAGCACCCTAGACCTCCACAACTGAATCACCGAGAATCACACTCGTCAGTACACCTACAACCAGAAGCGGGGCAGATGAAATGGCTCACAGAAGCATGGGTGGGCAGGATCAAGAAACTGCAACATTTTGAAAGGATCGAGGACGACTTACCCTGGGAGTTAGGCGTGGACGTCGTGCCGAAATACATAGGCGACGACATGATTCTTCTCCTTGGTCTGTCGGATGCCAAAGCTGAGGAAATCATCACCGCAGAAACCCAACATGGTACATCTCCGTTTCGCTCACTAGAAAGATGGAACCCCACGTTGAGGCCGGGATACAGACTTGCGTGGGCGCAATGCTGGGGTATCCCTCTTGAAGTATGGGACATGGAGAACATCCGCAAAATCGTGGCGGCCATTGGTGACCTCGTTGAGGTTGACGATGATGTTGAAGAAAAGAGAAGGATGGATAGAGCTAGAATAGTCATCAGAACTCCATGGAAACCGCTCTTCAACCACACCGTTTCAGTCACTATCGGCGATGCGACCCACCGAGTGTACATAGTCGAGGAGGGGGCGAGCGACATTGGGGTGCGAAACCTTCTGGGACGAAGAACCTTTGAATCATCGGAAGAGTTAGACTCCGATGATGCCGAAGGAGTGTCCGATGATGACTCGTACCTGCCACCGTACGAGCTCCTTCGGCGCAAACCAAAAAACCCGAAAGTTGTCGTCAACAGCAATGGTGGAGCCCGCCCAGTCAATGGTAGCTATGGAGGGAGATCGGCGGATCCAACGGCAACCAATCAATCTGGTGACATCCTCGGAGACCCAATGACCTCAGCGCAGTCACAGGGGAACACGAGCCTGTGGAAGACGAGCACCTCCGACGAAGAACAGCCTCCGGTCGTCGCCAGCAAGCCTCGGCCCCCTTTACCCAAAGGTCCTTCACCAACTCAAAACACAGCGGTTATTGCCCAAGGCAGCTGGGTAAAATCCCCTAACTTTGAAAACGGGGAGCATTTAATGCCTGAAACGGCTACGGAGCAGGAGAACGACGGCAAGGGACCAGTGACAGGGATCACAGAAGGGGAAATATGTGTAGGGGAGACTCAAAAAAGGAAAGAACAGGGGGAAGGACTCTCATTGACAGCTACAACAGCACCGCCAGATGACATGCAAGAGGAAAGAGCTGTTATGAACCCCCAAATTCAAATGAAAGATGTCTCTGAAATTCTCAAGGGGCCACCTCACTCTCTTTTGACTCATCAAAATACGGATATTGAGTCAACTGACAAAGTGGGCCAATCCCAACATTTTATATCCAGCCCAACATACAAAGCCACGGACAAGGAGCCTCTAACACCACCAATAGGAACACGGGATTTTAAAAAATACGAGGGTGGATCACTTAACGGGCTGGACCTTACTAAATGCACCGCTACAAACAACTTTCAACAAAACACTAGTGGCCCATCGTACCAATCAGCTGAAGGCAAAACAGAATGGAAGGTGTTTGTTAGGAGAAAGGGGTGTAAAAAGCAAGTGGCCAAAGATGAACCTAACAAAAGAAAGGTCTCAAAGCCTCTATTTTCAGAATATAATTCTCTCACAGAATCCACTGAAAGAGCCACATTAAAACAGTCAATAAAAGCCACATCAACACTACTCGAACCTGTTGACGGGCAATATGAAGAGGCATCTTTCCAATGGGAGATAGCAAAATTGTTAGGGGTGACCACAGATTCAGAACAGGCAGCAATCATTCACAAATTCAAGGACATGGAAACCAGAGACAAAATTGAGGCAGAGGAATTGGGTGGCAACATACCTCCATCATGAATATCATCTCCTATAATGTAAGGGGGCTTGGCAGAGGGGTCAAATGGGGTGCAATAAGGAGGCTCGTAAGGAATCACAAAGTAGATATTTTGTGCATTCAAGAAACTAAGAAGGAACACATTGATAAATCTATGTGTCAGGCCCTGTGGGGAGACTTGAACGTGAACTGGGAATTCCAGCCAGCAATAAACACAGCAGGAGGCCTACTATGCATATGGAACGATCTGGCTTTCAAAGTGGAAAGAAGCATCAAGGGCAGAGGTTTCATTCTACTGGAGGGCGTATGGACGCAAGAAAACAAGAAGACAGTTATTATTAACATATATTCACCCTGTGATAGCCATAATAAGAGAGAATTATGGGAATCTCTCAAGCAACTGAGAGGTCAGGACCCCGAAGGTTTGTGGTGCCTTCTGGGTGACCTAAACAGTATTAGACATCCCTCAGAAAGAGAAGGAGTGTCTCAAAGGGGAGTGGAAGCAAGTAGCATCAATGAGTTCAACGAATGGATTTCTGAGTTGGAGCTCGTCGAAATACCTAGTGTGGGGAGGAAATTCACTTGGTTCAAACCAAACGGGGCATCCAGAAGTAAATTAGACAGATTCCTTGTATCCCATGAGTGGCTTCTAAAATGGCCAGACTGTTCCACCCTCATATTGGACAGGAACTTCTCAGACCACTGTCCCATCCTCCTTAAAGCTACCAATATTGATTGGGGGCCAAAACCATTTAGGGTGTTTGACTGCTGGCTGAAGGATAAATCCTTTGATAGGACCGTCAGAGATTGCTGGAAAAATACTCAACCTAGGGGATGGGGCGGATATGCAATCAAAGAAAAAATAAAAAGACTCAAGGAGACATTGAAGATCTGGAATAAGGTGCAATATGGAGATACTCTCAAGACTGTACGAAGGATAGAGGCAGAACTAAACAGCTTGGAAGATGCAAGCTCCACTAGACAACTGAGCTCTCAAGAGTTGGCAACCCGTAAGAAATTACAGGAGGATTTATGGTCTGCTGCACATTCACATGACTCCTTGATGAGGCAAAAGGCAAGAGTAAGATGGCTCAAAGAAGGGGACTGTAACTCACGCTATTTTCACTTGCTAATGAACTCCAGACGCATCACCAATGCAGTTAAAGGTGTTATGATTAATGGCTCATGGGTAGAGGACCCCACAACAGTGAAGGAGGAGATATGCAGATTCTTCAAGAACAGATTTGCTGAACCTGAACAACTAAGACCTGTACTAAATGGGACCAGATTTAATGGGTTGGGCCAGCAGCAGAATGAAATGTTGGTGACTCATTTCCATGAGGAAGAAATAAGATCAGCTGTATGGGAGTGCGGGAGTGAAAAAAGCCCTGGACCAGATGGCTTAAATTTCAAGTTCATCAAACAGTTTTGGGAGGTGCTCAAGCCTGATATCAGCCGTTTCATTACTGAATTTCACGTCAATGGAGTCTTCCCGAGGGGTACTAACGCATCCTTCATCGCCTTGATCCCAAAGGTGAAGGATCCACGCCACCTCAATGAGTATAGACCTATCTCACTCATAGGTTGCGTGTACAAGATTGTAGCTAAACTCCTAGCAAACAGATTGAAGAGGGTGATGCCAGAATTAATTGATGAGAGGCAATCAGCATTTATCAGTGGCAGACAATTGTTACACAGTGCGTTGATAGCCAACGAGGCAGTGGAGGAAGCAAAGAGGTGCAACAAACCATGCCTTGTGTTCAAGGTGGATTATGAGAGAGCTTACGACTCCGTTTCGTGGAATTTCTTATCTTATATGATTAAGAGACTTGGTTTCTGCCCCAAATGGATCACATGGATAGAAGGCTGTCTCAAATCAGCCTCAGTGTCCGTTCTCGTGAATGGTAGCCCCACCAATGAATTCATTCCTCACAGAGGCCTCAGACAAGGCGATCCTTTAGCACCTTTACTCTTTAACATTGTTGCGGAAGGCTTAACGGGCCTAATGAGAGAAGCACTGGATAGGAACCTATACACCAGCCTCCTAGTGGGAAAAAACAAAGTTCCAATCAATATACTACAATACGCAGACGACACCATATTTTTTGGTGAAGCTACAATGCAAAACGTGAAGACTATAAAGTCCATATTGAGAAGTTTTGAACTTGCGTCTGGCTTAAAGATCAACTTTGCAAAGAGTAGTTTCGGGGCAATAGGAAAACCTGATCAATGGCGGAAAGAAGCAGCTGAGTATCTCAATTGCAGAATTTTGCCTCTGCCGTTCATGTATCTGGGTATTCCCATTGGGGATAACCCAAGACGTAGTGAGTTTTGGGATCCTATTCTCAGAAAGTGTGAGAGAAAACTAGCCATTTGGAAGCACAGACACATATCTTTCGGGGGGAGAGTGACCTTGATCAATTCAATTCTAACAGCAATTCCCATATATTTCTTTTCTTTTTTCAGGGTACCTTCAAAAATAATAGTCAAATTGGAAGCCATACAGCGAAGATTTTTCAGGGGTGGAGGACAGGATCAGAGGAAGATTGCATGGGTAGATTGGAAGACTATTTGCCTACCAAAAGACAAAGGTGGACTGGGCATTAAAGACCTACGGACCTTCAATTCAGCCTTGTTGGGGAAGTGGCGCTGGGAACTTTTCCATAATCAGGAGGAACTTTGGGCCAAGGTGATTTGCTCGAAATATGGCGGGTGGAGGGCAGTGGAGAATGGAATAGCAGGCAGTCATGACTCAATATGGTGGAAGGATCTAATTTCAGTTCACAAGCAGCAGCAGAACAGAGCAATATTAAGGGAAACTTCATGGAAGGTGGGTGGAGGGCAGAAGTTCAGGTTTTGGGAAGATCCTTGGACAGCTGATGAAGTACCTTTAATGGCAAAATTCCCTAGATTATATCAGATTTCACGTCAACAAAACCAATTGATAAACCAGGTGGGGTGTGTCACAAATCAGGGCTGGGAATGGAAGTTCAATTGGAGGAGACCCCTTTTTGATTCTGAAGTTGAAATGGCAGACACTTTTCTGGGGGAGATCCCACAGCAGCTGTTGGAATTTCACAAGGAGGATACATGGATTTGGAAATTTGACTCAAGTGGTTACTACTCAACAAGCAGTGGGTATAAACTGATATGGGGAGAAATAATGGGGGCTCATCAGAATTCAGAATTTTCGGAGCTATGGAAACTCAAAATCCCAGCCAAGGCGGCAGTGTTTGCATGGAGACTAATCAGAAATAGGTTGCCAACTAAGAAAAACCTCAGCAGGAGGCAGGTGCAGGTAAATGACATCCTCTGTCCTTTTTGCAGAAACAAAGAGGAAGATGCTGCTCATTTATTCTTCACCTGCAACAGCATCCTCCCACTATGGTGGGAGTCAATGTCATGGGTTAATTTGTCATCAGCAATGCCACAGCATCCCAGGGATCATTACCTTCAACACGGTCACAATGCTGCTGAAGGGAAAAAGTCCACAAGATGGAAATGCTGGTGGATTGCCTTGACATTCACTATATGGAAGCACAGAAACAAAATTGTCTTCCAAAGTGCAATTTTCGATGGAAGCAAGCTGTTGGATGAAGCGGTTCTTCTCATCTGGTCATGGATCAAAACAATGGAGAAGGATTTCGCTATGCATTTTAATCACTGGTCATCTAATCTCAAGGAGGGGTTTAGTAGTTAGGAGGGAATGGATGAAGATGTATCCTGTAACTTTTTATTGTGCTCTCAGCTAGGTTCAGTTACAAACTGGAATCCTGCTAGACACATATTTATTAAAGTGTAACTACAGTACCACTGGTACTCTTTCAAATATATAATACATAATTACTTTTGCTGAGCAAAAAAAACAGTTGCACTAGAGAGGCATCCATAGATCCATTTTCTCCATTTTTCACAAAATCCCATCCTCATCATCATATAGTTTAGGAATCCCCAAGAAACCGAGTCATAAGCTTTTTCAAAGTCAACTTTGAAAACCATACAAGGAGTATTTTTGAATTTAGCTTCAGCTAAGACCTCATTGGCTATCATAACACCATGGAGGATATATCTGCCTTTGAGAAAAGCAGTTTGCCTTTCATCAATTAAGTGAGGCAGCACAAGAGCCAATCTGTTAGCTAGGACTTTGGACAAAATTTTATAAACACACCCTATGAGAGAAATGGGTCTATAGTCATTAAGAGATTGGGGGCTGTTGGTTTTGGGGATGAGGGCTATGAAGGATGCATTACTTCCTTTGGGGAATCTGCCATTAATGAAGAATTCGTCAAAGAATCTAATAAACTCAGGTTTGAGAGTATCCCAAAACTTTTTGATGAAGTTGAAATTCAATCCATCCGGGCCAGGACTTTTGTCTCCCCCGCAAGCCCAAACTGCAGACTTGATTTCCAGCTCAGTGAATCTATCCACAAGGCTTTCCTTCTGCCTTTGATCAAGGGAAGAGAACTGGATCCCTTCCAAGGTTGGTCTGCAAGAATTCTGCTCTGAGAATCTATCTTTAAAATGCTGAAAAACTGCAGTCTTGACACTATTAGGGTCATGGATCCATCCTCCATCAATACACAGACCTTGAAGGGCATTAACCCTCCTTCTGTGATTGATAATTCTGTGGAAATAGGATGAATTTCTGTCCCCTTCTCGCAGCCACTTCACTCTGGATTTTTGCCTCAACATAGATTCATAGGCACGGGCTGCACTCCATAGCTGCTCCTGCAGCGATTTCTTGAGATCAGCCTGAGATTGGGATATTGTTGATGCATTAACTCCTGCCTCCATGTCATTGATCTGCTTTTTTAGATCATTGATTTTTCTTGCAGTAACAGACCTGTTTAGATAGCTCCACTGTCTTATGCAATGTTTGAGGGACTTTAGTTTCTGTTTAAGGACATAACCAACCCAGCCACTAGGATGATAATTACCCCAGCTATGAACAACCATATTCTGAAAACCTATGTCCTTCAACCAGCAGTCCATTACCTTGAAAGGTTTGGGCCCCCAATCAATGATTGAAGACCTCAAGAGGATGGGGCAGTGGTCTGAAAAGTCTCTGTCCAGAACAAATTGTGTAGTATCTGGCCATTGGGACAGCCAATCATCAGACAATAGAAATATATCCAATTTACTCATGATAGTTCCATTGGGTCTACACCAAGTGAAGCACCTCCCGACAGATCTAACCTCCTCAACTTCCATGTCGTCTATCCATGAATTAAATTCAGAAAAGTTATTGGAACTGCTCACTGATTGAAAAGAGCTGATCCTCTCTTGAGGGTGTCTTATAGAATTAAAGTCACCCAAAAGACACCATGGGCCATCCTGATAAATAGCTTTGAGGTTTTTAAGCTCTTCCCACTGGTCTCTTTTTCCTTGAATGTCACAGGGGGCGTAAACATTAATGACGTACACCTTCTTGTTATCTTTCATCCAAGTACCTTCCAGCAAAATAAAACCTCTACCTACTACCCTTCTATCCACCACAAAAGCTTCATTATTCCAGATACAAAGAAGACCTCCAGCTGCATTAATGGAGGGGAGAAACTCCCATGATGCATTGGCGTCCCCCCATAAATATTGGCAAAGTTTTTTATCAATGATCTCCTTTTTGGTTTCTTGAATACATAGAATATCAACCTTATGAGTCACGGTCAGCTTCCTAATGGCTGATCTTTTGACCCCACTTCCCAGACCTCTAGAGTTGAAAGACAGGATATTCATGGTTCCTTGGGTTTTTTACCCATCACTCCTGCTGATGTAGAGGGGATGCTACTGTGAATTTCACCAGCCACTGTATGGTCTTTACAGGTATTTATCTCAGCAAAGGAAAGTCCCAAGTCTCTAATGATATCCCTATGAAGTGCCTCCTCATTTTCGAAAAGGCCTTTTTTGAAACTGTTGCTGGACAAAGGGCTATGATCCAAACATGGCCTCACAAGACTCATTCCCTGTGCTGCTGGTGACTGAGAGTGCCTCCCATGATCAACTATGTCCAGCTTCCGTAAGTCAGCCTCTATCCCATGATGATCTGGGCTAACGTAGACCTTGAGAGGTGAGGTTACTTTGGTTCTGGTATTGTTTGGGCCAGTACCTCCCAGGCCCAAGGTGTGGGTAGAGGTATTTTCTTTGCACACTGCAGAGTCCCCTTCATATGACCCAAGTTTGACTCCAAATAAGGCCTGAGAGTTATTATCCAGGGGATCACCTTCTTTTGGCCGTACATGGTCTGAAGCAATTTTTGCTTTATCTCCAACGTCTTCTTCCCTAAGAAGGTGCTGCTGCTGTCTAGGGCGGGGAGAGGTAGGTTCTGTCCTACCATTTTCGTGCAAGGTCCTAGGCTGAGAACAGTTGCCTCCCTGTTGGCCCCCGATTCCAGGTGTCAGTTCCTCAAAGGTTGGCAGCAACCGTTGACAGGCTTGATGGGACACGTGTGCGTCCTCGGGGTTGACACTGCGATCGCACCGTAGGTACGATTCCGATGGCCGCCGTCTCCCCCGACGCTCTTCCGTACACGGCGATGACCAGGTGGTCGATAGGCTGAGTGGGCTACCGGAAATGGAGCTTCGCGCTCCATGCATGTGACCATCGCCGGCCGACCCTGCCACTTCCGTAGAGAATGGTGAGGGTGGCAGCCGATACGGCCTCTCCGACCATGAGCGATTCCCCCATTGACTCCTAAACTCCTCTCTTAGCTTCATACGGTAGTGGGTTCCATCTACGACAACCATTACAGTGCCATCTATGACCAGTTTATCCTCTGTGCGAATTAGGACCCTCGCTATGTCCACCCGTGACCTTTCCTCCGTCATGGCGTCAAGTTCAACCAAGTCACCAAAAGCCGAAACAATACGTGCGAGATTCTCCGCGTCCCATGCCGTTAATGGCACCCCCCAAATGCAAACCCACGTCAGACGATGAGAAGGCTCCATCGCCGGCGACCATCTCTGAAAAGAGTAAAAAGGGGTCCCTCCGTGTTGCTGTTCGTCGTGAATAAGCTGGTTAGCTGTGTCATCATCCATGTCATAGATTATGATCTTGTCATCTCCCCAATACGCAGTCTTCATCTCCAGTCCAAACGCCCCCTGAACCTCCACGTCTACCCTATCAAACATACCCTTATTCTTTAAGCCCTCGACCCACGCATTGTCAAGCCATTTGAGTTTCTCCGACGACGTCTGAATGCTTATGGGTTCCACGTTGTCTACTCTTAACTCCTTCCCGGGGATTGAGTGAACGCTACCATTCTTTACATTGTTGCTCTGTTTCACAACCTCCACATATGATTTCAGTCTAGTAGACGTTGGGACTTGATGTGCCTTCTGTTCTGGCCCATCCGGCACCCTGAGGCTGATTTTTAGTCTATTATGAGGGTCCGAAGATGGTTTAGCTGCCCTGCTACCACCCCTGTGAAATTTAGGCTGATTGACAAACAGCTTCATCCCCTGAATATAGATATTTTTTTTTTGGTCTGCAAAGATAAATATATATATTGAATAATAAGTACCAGAGGTACTATTACAAATTTAAAGTCCATATAAATGGTTCCTGAAAGCAGACAACACAAGTCTGATAAGGAACCAAATTATGGAAGGAATACATATGAATTAACAAAGAGTGTAACCCTACTACTGCAAAAAATTCTGTCGAAGGTTACTCGACCACTGATTAAAATGCAAAGAGAAGTCCTTCTCCAAATTATGAAGCCAAGTCCATAATAAGAAAGACGCATCTTCAACCAGTTTGTTGCCATCAAAAGTTGCATTGGAAAATACAATGCTGATTCTAAGCTGCCAAATAGACCAAGTAACCGCCATCCACCACCACTACCACCTCCTAGGTCTTATACCAGCCACTTGCAGGGAAGAAAACTGCATGAAATGATCTGTTATGCTCCATGGAAGAGGTCCCTGCATATTTATCCAATTCATTGTTTCCCACCATATAGGTTGAGTCTTAATGCAGTGAATAAAAATGTGGGAAGCATTCTCCTCCACCCTTCTGCAAAATGGACAAGTCAGATCCGAGATCTGCACTTGCCTGGCCCTTAAATTAGCTTTTGTAGGTAATCTGTCCCACAGTAACCTCCAAGCAAACATTAAAAATTTACTCGGGATCTTAATCTTCCAAAGGTCCTCAAAACACTCATGAAGGTTGTCAACAGCTACCTCCTCCCAAATCGATGAGTAAGCACTACGAGTAGAGAAGATACCCGATGCTTCTGCTGTCCATACCCAAGTGTCAGAACCTTGAGAATTAATGGATATACCTTCAACTTCAGAGAGGAAGGATATGGCTGATTCTATTTCACTGTCAAACAGCTGACGTCTCCAACTAAAGTTCCAATTCCACCCAAGGTTGCTATGCTGCCCCAAGGAACCAACCAGCTGGTATTGATGGTTGGAATTCACATAGAGCCACGGGTACTTTTCAGCTAAAGATTGGTCGTGACTAATCCACCTATCCTCCCAAAATCTAACCTTATTTCCAGCTTCTACCTTCCACTTAATTTGTTGATAAAGAGTCTTTCCATTGTAGGGCATATGCATAGCTTTTTTTAAGTCCCTCCACCAAATTGACTGACAGCTTGAGTTTCCTTCTCCAACTAGACCTCTCCAGCCCCCATATTTAGCTTCCAAAACTGCAACCCATAGAGCCCCTTGTTGGTACATAAGGTTCCACATCCATTTGCCAAGGAGGGCCATGTTAAAGGTATGGATGTCTTTAATGCCTAAACCTCCTTTGTCTTTGGGTAAGCAAACTGTTTTCCAAGATATCCAGGCAATTTTGTTGTTGTCATGACCTCCTCCCCAAAGAAAGCTTCTCTGAATTCTGATTAATTTGTCAGCCACTATACGGGGAACCCTGAAAAAAGAAAAATAATAAATAGGAAGAGAAGTAAGGACTGATTGGATAAGAATCACTATCCCCCCATAAGAGATATATCTCTTCTTCCATGTAGCTAGTCTCCTCTCAAATTTTTGTATAATAGGTTCCCACACATGAGCTTGCCTCGGGTTGGCCCCAATGGGTATACCAAGATAAACAAAAGGAAGAGCTAACTGACTGCAATTAAGATAGGTAGCTGCCATTTGCCTCCACTGGTCATCCCTACCAAAAGCACCAAAAGAGCTTTTGGCAAAATTTATTTTTAAACCAGAAACCACTTCAAAAGTTCTAAGGATAGCTTTGAGAACTTTCACATTTTCCATAGAAGCTTCACCAAAAAAGATCGTGTCGTCCGCGTATTGTAATAAGCTAATACTGACTTCAGAACTAGCAATATTGAAGCCTTTGTACAGGTTTGCTGCCAGCGCTGTCCTCATCAGACCATTCAATGCCTCAGCTACTATATTGAATAAAAATGGAGCCAGAGGGTCCCCTTGTCTAAGACCCCTTTGAGGCTTGAACTCCGTTGTGGGGCTACCATTGACCAAGACTGAAATTGAGGCTGATTTCAGACACCCTTCCATCCAGCTGATCCATTTAGGACTAAATCCTGTTCTTTTCAGCATATACAACAAAAAATTCCATGATACCGAGTCATAAGCCTTTTCATAATCAACTTTGAATATGAGACAGGGTTTATGGCTCCTTTTAGCTTCATCAATGACTTCATTAGCTATGAGGACACTCTGAAGAAGGTGTCTCCCTTCAATAAAAGCTGATTGAGCTTCATTAATGATGGTTGGCAGCACTGTCTTCATTCTCTTAGCTAGGATCTTCGCTACAATCTTATACATACAGCCTATGAGGGATATAGGTCTGTAATCATTCAAAACTTGTGGATCAACCTTCTTTGGAATTAAAGCTAGGAAGGAAGCATTGCCTCCCCTAGGAAAAATTCCATTAGCATGAAATTCATCTATAAATCGGAGAATGTCAGGCTTGAGCAACTGCCAAAAATTCTTGATGAAATTGAAGTTGATCCCATCAGGCCCGGGGCTCTTGTCACTTCCACAATCCCAGATTGCTTCCCTCACTTCCTCCTCCAAAAAAGGCTTCACCAGCTCGATATTTTGTTGATGAGAAATGCTTTGAAAGGGGGTACCATCTAAAGTGGGTCTATGGAGGTCTGGTTCCATAAACCTATGCATAAAGAAAGATCTAACCTCCTCCTTCACAACATGAGGTTCAGTTGTCCAAACTCCATCCACCATAACTCCTTTTAAAGAGCTGATACTGCGGTTGGCATTTATCACCATGTGGAAAAAGCGAGAATTGCAATCACCCTCCTTGATCCACCTTGATCTAGATTTCTGTCTCAGCAAGGACTCATGGGCTTGGGCTGCAGCCCAAAGATCTTCCTGCAGTTGTTTTCTATGCTGCTGTTCATGAGGGGACAAAATCCTTTGGCTTGTGTCTTCCTCTAGTTTGTTTAGATCAGCCTCAATCCTGTTAATCTTTGATAGAGTATCTCCAAATAGGTGTTTATTCCAAGCCTTCAAGCTGTGCTTCAGGTTCTTAAGCTTTTGTTTGAGGATAAATCCACCCCAACCTGGCTGTTGAATAGAATTCCAGCTATGGTGAACAGCCTCCTTGAAAGATTTATCTCTAAGCCAACAATCCAAGATACGAAAAGGTTTTGGGCCCCAATCAATTTCCTTAGAGCGAAGTACAATTGGGCAATGGTCTGAGAAATTCCGAGCAAGAGTGAATTGAGAACTGCTGGGCCATCTAACCAACCAGTCATGGGAAACCAAAAATCTATCAAGTCTGCTTTTAGATGTACCATTAGGCCTATACCATGTAAACTTCCTTCCCAGCCAAGGGACCTCTAAGACTTCTAAATCATCAATCCACTGATTAAATTCTCTGGTACAGCTATCTTCATGAGGGCTTTGTACATCAGAAAATCTTTCATGAGGGCTCCTTATAGAATTAAAATCTCCCATTATACACCACAAGCCCCCCTCCATAGACTGTCTGAGCTGCTTTATAGAGTCCCATAGAATTCTTTTGTTATGAATGTCGCAAGGAGAGTAAATAGTAACTAGAGTTATCATTTGAGCTTCTTGAATCCATTCCCCAACCAATATAATAAACCCAATTCCAAGAATCTTCCTTTGCAATCTGAATGACTTCTCACTCCATAAACAAAGAATACCACCAGCAGAATTAATAGCTGGGAGCATTTCCCACCTTACATCTACATTACCCCATAAAGCCTGACACATAGGTGAATCTACCAAATCTTTCTTTGTCTCTTGAAGGCATATAAAGTCCACAGCCTCCTTCTTGATCATTCTTCTGATTGCTCCCCACTTAACACCCCTCCCAAGGCCTCTAACATTGTAGGAAATTATCTTCATAGATTCCTACTATTATTAGCCCTTCTTGTTGCATCCGCTCTATCTCTCTCCTCCATGTGCTGGAACTTCTCCAGAATTTCCTCCTTGCTTCCTTCTCCAGTAAGGCCCAACTGTTTTGCCACATCCAATATGAGATTTGCCTCATGATCGTGTTGGGTGTCTGATATTGGAATTGCCCCTGCTGCTTCCATTGTGGACTGTTGCTGTAAAATATCCTGATGAGTTTCCTCTGGCTGTATCGAAATATTATTCTGATGCTGTTGTTTGTTTCCAAAGATTGTTGAGCAACTAGGATTAGAGGGGAGGAGGCCCGTATTTGATTGCTTTTGGGACCTCTTCTTCCTTGAATAAACTTGCCACTGATTTCCGTCTAGCCCAACTTTTGTTTGAAGGCCCAGCAAAGAATTTTTTTCTTTGGGGGTAGAAAAGGAAATATGCTCATCTTTTTGTGCTGACCAGAGAATGTTGTTTGTTGGGTGCCCCTCCATTTCACTGTCCATAGGCTTATCATATGTGTCAGCCCTGTCTTCAAATAATGCCACATGTCTGTCTTCTGCATGAACTTTCTTTTGGCCATAAACCCCCCCCCCCTAGACCTCCCGTTACCACCATTACTCTTTTTGTGATGTTTCTTAGCCTCTACGTGAGTAGAGTGTGGTGAGGTCCTGAAACTTTTCTTTAATTACTACAAAAGATTTTCTTCTCTGTTTATTATGGCAGGAGCTGGTGATGGTGGTGGTGATTATCATCAATTGGACGGATCTCAGTGCTTATTACTGGACGCGATGACTACACAAATGCAACAATTGCTAAATCGTAACAATGAAGAGCTCTACAGACGAATAGAAGGACTAGAGCACCAAATGAACCCAAATGCTGGGAGACCTTATGGTAGGAACAAAAGGGTCAATAATGGACCGAACCGAATAGAAGGGCAAGACAGAATTGAGGGAGTAAAACTCAATGTTCCCCCTTTTAAAGGCAGGAGTGACCCAAACGCCTACCTTGACTGGGAGATGAAGATTGAGCATGCATTCTCCTACAATGATTATCCTGAAGAGCAGAAGGTGAAGTTAGCAGCAACTACATTCTCAGACTATGTCCTTGTTTGGTGGAAGAAAAAATCAAAGAGAGATGAAGAGAGAAGAAGGGCAGGAGATAGATACATGGACTGAGATGAGAAGGGTTGTGCGAAAGAGGTATGTTCCAACTAGCTACAGTAGAACCATGCGACAGAAACTCCAGAGGTTATCCCAGGGAAGTTTGATTATTGAGGAGTACTGCAAGGAGATGGAGATGGCACTAGTGAGGGCCAACATTGAAGAGGACACCAAAGCAGTGCATGAGGCTATCCTCCTTGCTTCCTTCTCCAGTAAGGCCCAACTGTTTTGCCACATCCAATACGAGATTTGCCTCGTGATCGTGTTGGGTGTCTGATATTGGAATTGCCCCTGCTGCTTCCATTGTGGACTGTTGCTGTAAAATATCCTGATGAGTTTCCTCTGGCTGTATCGAAATATTATTCTGATGCTGTTGTTTGTTTCCAAAGATTGTTGAGCAACTAGGATTAGAGGGGAGGAGGCCCGTATTTGATTGCTTTTGGGACCTCTTCTTCCTTGAATAAACTTGCCACTGATTTCCGTCTAGCCCAACTTTTGTTTGAAGGCCCAGCAAAGAATTTTTTTCTTTGGGGGTAGAAAAGGAAATATGCTCATCTTTTTGTGCTGACCAGAGAATGTTGTTTGTTGGGTGCCCCTCCATTTCACTGTCCATAGGCTTATCATATGTGTCAGCCCTGTCTTCAAATAATGCCACGTGTCTGTCTTCTGCATGAACTTTCTTTTGGCCATAAACCCCCCCCCCCTAGACCTCCCGTTACCACCATTACTCTTTTTGTGATGTTTCTTAGCCTCTACACTCCTGGCGTCAGGGCTGACCAAATGCCTCATCTCTGCTTTTGTCTCCATAATCTGAGAAGAGGATTTGAATTTATGTCCAGGCAAAGGAGTTACCCATGTTTCTGCTATGGACCGAGGGTAAATACCCACCGGGTCGCACCCGTCTGAATATCCAGTGGGTAAAATCCGTGTCTGCTGGACTTCGGTGCCCCGCGATGAGTTCGCGACCTCACCCTCTCGCACGGATAGCAATTCCAACACCGACGGACGTACTCGACTTGGCCCCCCTCGGTCTTCGGCGCCGACGGAGTTCTGAGAAGCTCCCCCGTGAGGATTGCTACAGGACTCCAACTCCGGTAGGTCTGAAGCGTTATCGCCGTGGTCCCAGTTGATGTGGGATGAGCTATCGAACATGGAGTCATCGGAGTTAATCTCCTCCGATGACCCTTCTGCGTTCCCCCCCCCCTCCGCGAACATCCTAGGTGGCCTTGACAGGATTCCTCGGTGATGTGGACCATGAATTTGGCGCCGTCGATCATGACTTCCACCGTATGTTGAATTGATGGCCGCCATTGAGTCCGGATAAGAAGCCGCGCTATATCCACCCTTCTTTTCTCCTCGACTGAGTCGTAGATGTCCACCACCTCACCCATAGCAACTATGATCTGGTTAAAGTGTTTTGGGTTCCATGCCTGAACAGGGATCCCCCAACACTGAATCCATGTTAACCGATAATCTACTCTCATATTTGGGTGCCATCTTTCAATAGATGAGAATAAAAATGTTCTGCCTCCATTGATGAGCTGGTTTGCGTCATGTTCAGAGAAACCCAGCAGGAGGACTTGATCATCACCCATGAATGTTGTGCGTACATCCCTTCCCGTCTCCCACAGTAACTCTTCCTCCACGCGATCATACATTGCTGGGTTTTTTAAGTGAGCTACCCATGCTTCCTTCAACCACAAAGTATCTTCTGGTTCAAGTTGTATTTGGGCCACCGATAAGGAAGTATATTGGTTGTTGGGGTTGAAAAATGTCTTCTGATCTCCCTCTCTGCTTGTGTTTCGTCTCAGTGCGTCTGCATATGAAATTGGCGGCGCGTGTCGATTACGAAATTCCCCTCCTTGCTTTCTGTCCATGGATGGCTTTGCCTGGATATTTCCCATTGTCTCTCGACATTTCTCCCTACCATACTTTGGGAGATTAACGAACAGTTTCAAACCCCCTATAACGATGCTATCCAATTTCTTCACCAAGTAAGGGATATCTTGAACCCCTTTAAACCTGACGAAGCCGTATCTTCTTCCCGCCAGGTTCCTTCTTTTCGGAATGAAAATCTCTCGGACATCCCCCCATCTCTTGAAGTGATACCACAGATCTTTCTCTGTGATGTCTTCGGCAAAGCGGGAGAAATATAAGGACGTGATGTCCTTATGATCTCTCCAATTAGTCACTGAATGAGTCAACTTAGCTCTTCCTATGTTTTCGGCATAACTCCGTCGAGACGTCTCCCCGAGGCTCTCTCTCTCACACTTAGCTCTGTTAACCCTCGGTGTATCTCTCCCCCTCCCAGAGTTTCTCTCTCTCCTCACTCTTTCTCTCTCTCTCAATCTCTCTCTCTCTTTCTTTCTCTCTCTCTCATTTGACTTTGATTTGGACAAAAATGAAAAAGACCTCACCGATCTCATGTTTAGGGAAAATCCCTGAATATAGATATTGTTGTCCAGCCGTCTCTCTAATGAAGCTACGTCTTCCACCCCTTTGAAACGCACGAAGCCATATCTATGGCCATTTTTGTTCTTCTTCTGCGGTATGAATACCTCCCTCACCCTTCCCCATTCCTGGAATTTCTTCCAGAGGTCCTTTTCATTGGTGCCATCGGGGAAGTGGGAGAAATAGAAGGAGGTTATATCCAACCTATCCCGCCACATTACTCTGTGGAGCCTTCCTATTTCAGTGCGCTGGTAAGAGTGTTTCAGAACTCCACTACCCCCACGAGAAGTTGAGCCACTCTTCAAAGATGCCTTTCTTCTGTCCATCACCTGAATCCATTGCCCCTCGTGTTGGTTGGCGTGACTGTTTCGTTGCCCATCGTCCTCCATAAGCTCGGTGTTGGCGACCTCCGCAACTCCACATCTGTGTTGATCGTTCTGACTACGGTGGTTGACTTTGTTGGCCTCCACTCCTTGTTGAACACGTGCGCTAGAGGGTTGTCGTTCCTTCCGTTTGTCATTTGGTCTTTCTCTCTCTCTCAGATGGTCTCTCTGTCTTTCTCTCTCTCTCTGATTCTCTCTCTCACTATGGCTCTCTCTCTGTCTCTCTCTAGCTCTGGTTCTATCTCTCTCTCTCTGTCTCGCTCTTCCTCTCTCTCTCTCTCTCATCTCTAGCTCTTTTTTTTTAACAGCACCTATCTTAGAGTTGGTTAGAATAAGTTAAAGCTGGTTAGATTTTGTTAGTTAGTTACAATCTGTAACAATAACAGAACAGAGGTCTATATATACCTCTTTTATAACCTTCTGTAATTAACTTTTGATAATCAATAAAATTAGCCTTTATGTTCAACAAGTTTTCTCTTCCTTCTCTCTCTCCCAGTTTATTCAACAGTTGTTCACATTCTTATTGAAGTAACCAATTGCTTTATGATAATATTTACCTCATTTTTACTATTCCTTAATGATTTAGAAAATGTCTTGGATTGGATTGGATTTGATTTGATTTGGAAGGGCCAAGTATTGTTTCTCCCCAAGATAAACTGTTCTATTTATTTGTTCATAAGTAGCCCTTTCCAAACAAGCATCTGTACTAATTGCTCTATTCATTTTTATCCTCAACCACTATCCTCGATATAAAGTGCATTTACCGATTGCAATAGATAAAAGTATATGGAGGGCAAGCTATGCCAATGTATCAATAAGTGATTCTGAAACTTGTGCAATTCAGCAAAAGATATCACAATGCTTTAAACAAATCAAAGACAAAGACAAATAAGGAAATCATGTTACCCACCACAGAAAACATCACAAAAACAACCCCAATTAAGAAGAGATGAAGTCAATAAAATAATATTGGATAGGAAGCTTATAGCAGCCACTTTCAAAATGTTCTTCATAACATTCATGGAAACCATATATAAAATGAAATCATTCTATGATAAAAGATGATCCATGTATATTAACAATTTATTTCATTCAGATATGAAATGAACTAACTAATTGCACATGAGGAGAAAACTATGCAACATATATAGCAACAAGTGCCTATAAAAGTTGCACCGCTCAGCAAATAATCATACTCTAAAAAAACCGAAGACAAAACTGGGAATTACATACCCAATCATCAACCGCATACATAAAATCACAAAATAACACCAGTTATGTATGCTGGTAATGTAAATAAACATACTATTAAGAATCTCATGCAATCTGTACTAACAAATACTACATGCACTACCATAACATTACCTGTGAAGTGTGTAAAGATTGCGGACACTCCTATCAGCATCAGGTGATAGATATTTCCCATCCTCACGATCAAGATCAAGTTGTAAGGGAAACTCATAACGGTCATTAATCTATATAGTGATATGACAAACAAAAAATAAATCTTCCATGTATTGAAAAGGTGGGCAATCTATCAATGTGAATGAAAATTGCCAGAAACATAGACATTTATGATCATAGCTGATCCCCATGCTCACTCTTGCAGAAAATCCTCCTTCTCTGTAACAATCTCAAATGATGGAAGTAAATAGTCAATCATACAACCCCCATCCCCTATACCAACAGCACTAATAAAAAACTATTTTAAAATAATTAAATATTAAGAAACAATCACTTAGGGTATTATTCACCGGACAAAAATTATAGAAATGTCTAGAGAGAGAGAGAGAGAGAGAGAGAGTGGGTGAGGGAGGGAGCAAAACAGGGTAAGAAAGTGACCATGTCTCAGCTATGCCGAGAAAGGGTACGAGCAACGCAATGTGGCAACAGTGGTGGCACAACGAGGTGAGGGGAGGCGGAAAAACTGGAGGGACGCATTAGACGTGTCTTCCTTCTACTTCACGTGTTTTCCAAAAGTTATGGGGGAAAAGGACGTATGGTTCGAATTTAAAAAATGAGGCGACGTCAAGGAGATTTTCATCGCAAAGAATAGAAACAAAAGTGGGAGGAGATATGGTTTCATGCGATTCAAAGGGGTTCAAGATGTTCGAAAACTTTAGAGGCAGTTGGATAACCTGATTATCAGGAAATTGAAACTGCACGCGAACCTCCCAAAACATGGAAGGGAACAAAAGCTGACAAGGAAAACCAACATCGCTGATCAATAAAAGGAGGGAAATGTTAGGGATAAGCTGGCAGAGCGAGACGAGGGCATCGGCAGGCTGAAAAGAACATAAACAATGTGGAACAGAGGAGCCTGGAAGCATTATCCTCAACTAAACACATTACCGGTTTCGTATGCGAAAGCGGTTGCAACAGGCAGCAAGACGACGACAAAGAGATGGGTCCCGACACATAACCAAGTGATGAAGCAACCATCCCACTCGTCAATACCGCTAACGATACCCATCGAACAGAGGAAATGGTTCAGTGAAGCATGGGTTGGTAGGTTACGAAACCTGACGATGGTCGACAGATTAGAGGAAGAACTGATGTGAGACAGAGGTGAGGACGTTAGGCCTAAGTACCTTGGTGGTGATATGGTACTACTCATAGGCCTTAGTGATACCAGAGCAGAAGATTTGTGCAGGAAAGAAGACGAAAGTGGTTTGTCCATGTTTCATACATTGGAGAAATGGAGCCCAACCTTGAATTCTTGTTTCAGGTTGGTTTGGGTCCTATGCTAGGGAGTCCCGTTACACGCATGGGACATGGAAAATATCAAAAAGATTGCAGGGGTGGTGGGTGAAGTGGTCGACATTGATGACGAAGCTGCAGACCTCCAACGCCTGGACAGGGCAAGAGTGCTCATTAAGACACCATGGCACCCCACAATTAACCACAGGATGCTGGCATATCCATTAACAAGGTCGAATATGTCAATAATATCGTGGAGGAGACATGTTACAGCCCCTGTAGCTGTAAAAGCAATGGGGACAGAGCCTGATGTCGAAATACAAAATGTTTGTCGGCAAGTCATCGGCAGAAGCCATGTACGTGGGAGCAGTAGAGAGTGACCAGCACAAAAGCAAAGGGGAGAATCTATTGTCTGCTGGTCAATGTATTAAACAAAGACCCATGGACATTAGTCAGGACCCTCTGCCAGGTAGACCAATCAACATTAGGCCTAGCGACAATAGTACTAGCCATGGGGTTGAGTCTCCATGTGATGCTGACAATGTTGTTAATGGCGGATGACGGTTCATGACAGAAAGTAAAAAATCCGCCATAAAAATATGGCGGATGGCGTAGCGGAAAATGGCGGATGTCATGACGGACAAAAAAAAAAAAACATATATATAAACTCATTGAAATTGAAAAAAACAAAGGATTGCATTCAAATAAACTAAAAAAGTTTGATGAGTTCATACAATAATCAAGTACCAACACCAAATAAACTCATTAAAAAGAGGACTGAACAGAAAAAAAAATAAAATTGTGGTGTCAAATAGAAAAAAAAAATTAAAAATGGGACTGTCGAAAGTAAAAGGGGGGTGTCAAATAGAAAAACGGAAAAAAAAGCTGCAGACAACAAAAAGGGGTGTCAAGCAGCAAAAACAAAAAAAAAAGGCTTTGGCCCACCCCCACCAGTATAAGTCACGGTTCTGGCTGGGTCGTCTTCTCCGTTCGCGTTGCCATCGTTCACGCCGTGCTCGTCGCCGCCATTCGCGTTGCCGTGGGTGGTCGCTGCCATGCTCGTCGCCGCCGTGGGTCGTTGCTGGTTGCAGGTGTGGGTGGTTCCGAGGTCGTGGCTGGTCGCAGGGATCGTGGGTCGTCGCGCTGTGTTGGAGCTTCGAGGTCGAGGGTTGCAGCTGCATCCGCCATTTTCCGCCTCGCCGCCACATCCGCCATGGCCGCCATGGCTATGGCGGCCGCCATGGCGCCGCCATCTTTAACCCGCCACGCCACCGCTGTTCGGTGGCGTTTTTTCAGAAAACCGCAACGCAACTCCATCATGGCCGCCATTTAACAACACTGGATGCTGACAGACGCCAAACACCCACCCTGGCAAGCCAACTTGGTGAAAAGGACAGATACGAAAAAGATGACAGATGTCAGGAGGTAGGGCAGCGGAGGTTGACGCAGGAATGGTGAATGGTACTATGGTTGTTGGAAGAGAAGAACGAAAACAGATGTAACAAAGAAAAATATAGAGAAGAAAAGGGCCCACAACTGACCCATAATTTTGAATTAAAGGGGGAGGAGGCACATGCTGATTCAGAGGAAAGAGAAGAAGCTCTATGCCTCTATCTATTACAAGGCCCACAAACAAAATAAATGAGGAAAGAAAGGGAGACAGATATCAGATGGTGGGCTCTAACATAAATGAGCCTGACCCTAAGTGGAAGGTATACTCTAGAAACAGGTGGTGCAAAAAGGAAGCTGGACCCAAAGAGACAAATGGACCCAAAGAAATAATTGGGCCCCAAAATGATCAGCAACAGCAGCCAAGGAAAGGAGCCCAGCTCCAGCAAAACTAACCACGAGACATCCCCAAAATTGCTAGGGGGTAGCAGACTGAAAGAAATAATAAGATGGGAGGAAAGGCACAATGATGATTACAAAACAGGTGTATTAAAGTCAGCTATGAGTCCTACAAAATGTGAGCTGGTAAAAGAAGCTGCAAGCAATTGGGATATGGCAAAATATTTGGGAGTCAAATGCTGTAACCAGGAGGACATAATGGTATGCAAAATGGTGAGCATGGAAGAAAGGAATAAGGGAGAGGTGCAGAGGATTAATGAAGTTTATAACATACAATATAAGGGGGCTGGGGAGGGGGTTAAAGTGGGCCTCAATCAGAAAACTAGTGAAAGAAGAAAGAATAGATATGTTATATCTACAAGAGACTAAAAGAGAAGGGATAGAAAGAAGGTATGCCAAGCTTCGTGGGGGGATCCTGAGGCTAGATGGGAGGTACTGCCAGCACGTAATAGTGCTGGAGGGTTACTATGTATATGGAATGAGGAGACATTCAGACTAGAAAACAAGTTGATTAGAGATGATTTCATTTACCTGGAAGGGACACGGCATGCGGATGGTGGCAGAGTCATTATAGAGAATATATACTCACCATGTGATGCAGTTTTGAAAAGAAATTTGTGGGAACAGATCAGACAGATAAGGCATGCAAATATGGGGGGCTTATGGTGTATAATAGGAGATTTTAATTGTATTAGAAGACCCTGAGAAAGAATAGGCACTTGTCAAATGA
Organism: Glycine max; assembly: GCF_000004515.6. Lineage (NCBI taxonomy): Eukaryota > Viridiplantae > Streptophyta > Magnoliopsida > Fabales > Fabaceae > Glycine > Glycine max. Next base: position 5,827,233 of record NC_038249.2, on the reverse strand, counting down.
TGCAGGATGAGGGTATTATGAAAGAAATTAATGAATGGATTGCAGATTTAGAGGTTGACGATGTACCTTCTGTGGGACGAAGATTCACTTGGTACAGACCAAATGGGACAGCCAAAAGCAGATTGGACAAAGTTCTTGTATCCACTAGCTCCACTTCTATTTAATATTGTTGCAGAGGGACTAAATGGTCTGATGAGAGAAGCATTGAAGAAAAAGTTGTTTTAAAGTTTCTCAGTTAGAAGAAATAAGGTGGAACTCAGTATTTTATAGTATGCAGATGATACGCTTTTCTTCGGGGCGGTGTCAATGGAAAATGTAAGAGCAATCAAGGTGATATTGAGTAGTTTTGAGCTGGTATCAGAGATAAAGATTAACTTTGAAAAAAGTAGTTTTGGGGCGATTGGGAACTCAAAATCCCAAGTAAAGCCTCTTTCTTTGCTTGGAGATTAATCCAGGACAGGTTGCCAACAAAGATTAATCTACGCAGGAGGAACGTGGAATTTAATGACGTTATATGCCCATTCTGCAGAAATAATGAAGAGGATGCAGCACACTGATTCTTCAGTTGTGATAAAATTATGCCGCTTTGGTGGGAATTGATGTCATGGATAAACATGGTGGGAGTAATCCTGCAAAGTCCGAGACATCACTTCCTCCAACATTCCTTCAGCAGGTTTTCTGGTATTAGGTTGCAGCGCTGGCAGATTTGGTGGCTCTTCCTAACATGGTGTATTTGGCACCATAGAAATAGAATCGTGTTCTCAAATGAAAGTTTCAACAATAACTAATTGACGGAGGATGCTCTATTTTTCTGCTGGACATGGCCAAAAAACCTGGAAAAAGTATTTGACATACCTTTCCACTACTGGTCCAGTAATATCAGGGATGGATTTTGTAATCAGGGGGGGTTTAGTATGTAGACAATGGGTAGTATTGTGCCAAATTTACAGTCAGATTTATGGTTACTTAATTCTTGCTATACACCTTGTATTAGGACACCATATTTCTGCATATTTTGGTGCTCATTTGTATATACAATAGTACCCCTTTTACTGCTTTTTTAATAAAATATATTAGTAAATTTCCTGATCAAAAAAAAAAATCTTCATCAGCCTTTTATAGTAGAGCTGAAGCGCACCACATGCACCTTACTCCTTACAACAGTTGGCATAATTGAAGCTCTATTTCAACACAAGTGGTAAAATTTCTACAACCTAAATAGAAAGGTACTAACTGCCAGACAATATCAAGATAAGGCATAAAGAATTTTGTCAACTGGACTACCAACCTTAACCATAGTATCCCGCATAAAATCATATTCAAATCTTTTTAGCTGGAGTTGAAGGACAGGAGGAAAATCAATAAATAGGACACCTTTCTTAGCATCCTGAAATAATCATGTACAATTAAAAAGTAAATTAGTTTATGCATCAAGCTCAATAAAAAAAAATAAAGCTTCTTAAATTTTTGCATTCAGACAGTAAATACAAGCAAGCAACTTAACAAAATATCAAGAGACTGTTTGAAGCAAATAACCAAAATGTTTTGAGCTGCAAAAAAAAAAATTTATTTCTGAGTAATATAATAATATTGGAAGCCAGGGAGCTAAATATAAATAAATAAATCATACAATTCATGTTGGGTCTGGCAAATTTGCCTTGTACATTTTATTCTTCATCCAGTACACCTAGTACTGATTAATATATAATACTATCTATTTTTGCTGTGCAAAAAAAAACAATTCATGTTACACAAAAAGGTGAAAAATAGTCAGTTTCATACTTTCTAACAGTACTACATTCTAAAATTTCAAGTCTCAGGTATGAGTTGTGATTGAGAAGTGTCTACAAAATCCAAGAAATTTCTACCTAACCACTAGATGAACAGCAATAAACTACGGCAATAAATGTTGGGCAATGGGCTGTGAAGTGCAGCTAGAACAAAACTAGAGTGTACCAAATATGAGAATTCAGAGGTGGATGACTGAACAAACAATATAAGATTAGGAGTGATTGTATTCAAGAGAAAGTTAGGGTTGAACCACAGGATACAAGATGTGAAAAAAATTAAAGTCTCAGGTATGAGTTGTGATAGAGAAGTGTCTGCCAAATTCTAGAAATTCTACCTCACTGCTATATGAACAGCAATAAACGATGGCAATGAATATTGGACAATGGGCAGTCAAGTGCCAGCTAGAACAAAAACAGAGTGTGGCAAAGCCGAGAATTCAGAGGTGGATGGGAGAACATACAATGCAAGATTAGGAATAATTGTATTCAAGATAAAGTTAGGGTTGAACTACAGGAGACAAGACGATGGAAACTTGTGTAAGGAGGTTTTCTAATATGATAAGAAGACAGAGATGCTCCAGTGAGAAAAATAGGTCAAATGGAAGATATCCAGTGAATGGTAGAGGAGAACTTATGAAAATATTAGGAAAAACAATTAAAACATACACTAAAATCAAAAGCTTAACCTCATGAGTTATATCCCTAGATAGTTTCATTAAGTCCAAACTTCCTACCAACAAAACTATTTTTGAGAGGAAGGACATGATGTTCATGATTGTACAAAGAATATGGATTAATGCTCAATTTCCAAGACCCCAAAGCCAATGCATGCATTTCTTTATTATGTTGCTTTTCATAGACAATATAAAGGCTATCATCAACATGCACATCATTACTGGATTCCAAATATGGTGGTTGGAGATCATTGGCTGAAGGAAAAAGAGGCAGCAACGAATCACGGTGGTGGCAGGACCTAATGGAGGTGACCCATGATCAACAACTAGGTAATGCCCTTCAAAATGAAACAGCCTGGAGGGTGGGGTGTGGAGATAAAATCAGATTTTGGGAGGACTGCTGGACTGGTGATGGTGTAGCATTAATGATAAAATACCCTAGGCTGTATCAAATCTCCTATCAGCAACAAAAACTCATCCAGCAACTGGGTAGCTTCACAGAAACAGCCTGGGAATGGAATTTTACTTGGAGAAGACCCCTATTTGATAATGAAGTTGACTCGGCTATCGGGTTTCTGGGGGAGATAACACAGACAGCAGTTCAACAACATACAGCAGACAATTGGAGGTGGATACCTGATCCCAATGGCAACTACTCTACAAAGAGTGCGTATAATCTGCTGCAGGGAGAATCAGCGGAGGAGAAGATGGATGGAGTTTTTGAGGACCTAAGGAAGCTAAGGATCCCAACTAAAACATCAATCTTTGCTTGGAGGCTGATTAGAGATCGTTTGCCAACTAAGTCCAACTTACGAAGGAGACATGTAGAGATAAATGACTCGATATGCCCTTTTTGCAGAAACAAAGAGGAGGATACAGCCCATTTATTCTTCAATTGCATCAAGACATTACCTTTATGGTGGGAGTCATTATCTTGGGTCAACATATCGGGCGCATTCCCTCAAAATCCGAGGCAACATTTTCTACAGCACGGAAATGGGATGAATGAAGGGATAAGATGCAACAGATGGAAGTGCTGGTGGATAGCTTTAACCTGGACTATTTGGCAGCAAAGGAATAGGATCATTTTCTCCAATGAAACATTCAATGGAAGCAAGTTGATGGATGATGCATTATTCCTAGTCTGGACATGGCTTAGATCAATGGAGAAAGATTTTGTAGGGCACTTTAATCAGTGGTCCAGCAACCTAACAGTAGGCTTTTGTAAACTTAAATTTAAATGTGTGAGGAAATTTCACTCACAGGACATATGGTATTCATGTTTCAGCTTACGATTTATAGAGTACAAAGCATAAGAGAGAGAAAGGGGGAAAGGATAGCCTAGCCTAGTCTATGTCTGCTGACTTCTAAAACAAGGAAAAAATATTTAGTAATGATGCATACAAATCTAATTCAGAAACCCAAAAGATATTCAACACTCCCCCTCAAGCTGGAGCATATAGATCATATGCACCAAGCTTGGAACAAATAGACTGAATCCTAGGTCCTCGCAATGACTTAGTCAAAATATTTGCTGGCTGATCATTAGAGCTAATGAATTCAGTGACAATTTCTTTGGACAATAGCTTCTCCCGAATGAAATGACAGTCAATTTCCATGTGCTTGGTTCTCTCATGAAAGACTGGATTTGAAGCAATATGGAGAGCGGCTTGGTTATCACAATATAACTTCATCTGTCCAACTTCACAGAATCTCAATTCTTGAAGTAGTTGTTTAATCCACATAAGTTCACATGTAACCATGGCCATAGATCTATATTCAGCCTCTGCACTGGACCGGGCAACAACAGTTTGCTTCTTGCTCTTTCAAGAGATAGCATTCCCTCCAATGAAGACACAATAACCAGAATTGGATCTCCTATCCATGGGGCAGCCAGCCCAATCTGCATCACAATATCCCGATACCTGTGTATTACCTATGTCTTCATACAACAATCCTTTCCCAGGTGCTCTCTTCACATATCTAAGAATGCGCATGACAGCATCCCAATGATCAACATGAGGATTTTGCATAAATTGACTCACCACTCCAACAACAAAGGAGATATCAGGTCTTGTAATAGTGAGATAAATGAATTTTTTCATAAGTCTCCTGTATCTCTCGGGGTCAGGATAAGCTTCTCCTTGATCTGCCATAAGCTTTAGATTTGGATCCATAGGACTATCAACAGGTCTACAATTCTGCATACCTGTCTCCTCCAAAATATCAAGAGCATACTTCCTCTGTGAGATCACGACATCATCTTCTGATTGAGCAACCTCAATACCAAGAAAATACTTCAGATATCCCAAATCTTTGGTCTGGAAGTGACTAAACAAGTGTTCTTTAAGTTGGGCAATCTTAGTAGTATCATTTCCTGTTATCACTATATCATCAACATATACAATTAGATAAACATACTTCTCAGGAGATGTATGACAATAAAAAACAGAATGATCAGCTTCACTTCATTTCAACCCAAAAAGTTGAACGGTATGACTAAATTTACCAAACCACGCTCGAGGGATTGCTTCAACCCATAGAGAGATCGATGTAGCTTACATACGAGAATACTCCCCCTGAGCAACAAACCCAGGAGGTTGCTCCATATAAATCTCCTCCTCAAGATCACCATGGAGGAAAGCATTCTTAATGTCAAACTGATGAAGAGGCCAATGGCGCATGGCTGCCATAACAAGAAACAGACGAACAGTGGTGATTTTAGCCACAGGAGAAAAGGTGTCACAATAATCAAGGCCATAAATCTGAGTATAGCCTTTAGCTACCAATCGAGCCTTAAGTCGATCAACCTCACCATTAGGCCCAACTTTAACTGCATAAACCCATCTACAACCCACAGTCTTCTTGCCAGGTGGAAGAGGAACAAGTTTCCAAGTACCATTATTTTCAAGGGCCTGCATTTCTTCAATCATAGCCTGTCACCATCCAAGATGACTAAGTGCCTCATGAACATTAGAAGGAACATGGTGTGACAATAAAGAGAAAACAAAGGAAGAATATGAAGGAGACAAGCGATGGCAACTCAAAAAGTTATAAATAGGATAAGGGTCACGAGTGGATCGAGTACCTTTTCAGATGGCAATGGGTCAGTCTGACTTAAAGTGATGAGAGACTGGTGAGGAAGCAGGATCCATGGTTGGAGGACTGGTTGGAGAAGGATGAGGATCACGAGGAGAGGCTCAGGCATTGTAGAATCAGCTGGTCGTGTCCTACGATGATATGTAAGCAGAGGTGGAGAGGCAACTTCAATTGAATTTGGTAGAGAAGATGAGACTTCATTGACATTTTGGTTGGAGTTACCTAGAGGACAAGGAATTGGCAATACGTCCTGGAGAGAAGAAGAATGATCTACAGAGGATGAGAAGAAAGGTGTGTCTTCAAAGAAGGTTACATCTGCAGACATATAGTATCGTCTTGTGATTGGAGAGTAGCATTTGTAACCCTTTTGAAGACGAGAATAACCCAAAAAGACACATTTTACTGACTTAGCTGAAAGTTTGTCTATAAATCAAGGGAAAGATCATGGACAAAACAAGTACAACCAAACACTATAGGAGAGACATGAAACTATGGGTCATGAGGAAAGATAATTGAGTGAGGAATTTGGTTTTCAAGAGAAGAAGGCATCCTATTAATTAAGAAGCACACAGTAAGCACTGCGTCTCCCCAGTGATGTGTAGGAACATTAGAATTTAACATTAGGGAACGAGCAGTTTCAAGAAGGTGACGATTTTAACTTTCAGCTATGCCATTTTGTTGAGGTGTATGAGGACATGTGGACTGGTGTATGATACCTTTAGAGGATAAAAAAGAGGAAAGATCATGAGAGAAATATTCTTTTGCTCACTTCTGAAAATCTTGATTGTTTTTTCAAATTGATTTTCAATCTCATTGCAAAATGACTTAAATATGGGCAAAAGCTGAGATCTATCTTTCATTAAATAAACCCAAGTACATCTGGAGAATTCATCAATGAAGGTTACAAAATATCGAAAACCAAAAGATGTAACACGACTTGGTCCCCAAATATCAGAATGAATGGTAGAAAAGGCCGAATCACATCTTTGTACAGTTTGAGGAAATGATGACCTAACATGTTTTCCTAGTTGACAAGACTCAGTCTAAGACTCGAAGGTTTTTAAGACAATGGTGGCCGGAGGTGGCGGTCAGAGGTGGCGAACGGTGGCGGCGGCAACAATGGTGGCCGGAACCCGCTCTGATGCCAACTTAAATTTAAATGTGTGAGGAAATTTCACTCACAGAACATATGGTATTCATGTTTCAGCTTACAATTTATAGAGTACAAAGCATAAGAGAGAGAAAGGGGGAAAGGACAGCCTAGCCTAGTCTATGTCTGCTGACTTCTAAAACAAGGAAAAAATATTTAGTAATGATGCATACAAATCTAATTCAGAAACCCAAAAGATATTCAACATGTAACTAGGAGAGTATACCAGCTGATGGATATTGTAGTAGCATATAAGGTGAATAGCTTGGCTCTCATCAGACTGAAATAAGTCTGCATATCGGAACCAGCTATCTACCTAAACTGATTCTGTAAATTTAGTACCACTATATATATATATATATATATATATATATATATAATTACTTTTGCTGAGCAAAAAAAAAAAGATAGTAACATATAAATGATTTTACAGGAATTTTGATACTTTATAATGTTCCATGGTATCAATTTGATACAAGTAGCTACTCAAACTAGCAGGAAAGTCATACAAAAAAAACAGTTTAAATTATGATTAAGACAATATTGGATATTCCTGACATTCTAACAACCTGATTTAAAAAATTGCTATGATGTTTTGAACTTCAAGTGGTGACAGAATTGGCAACCAACTACAACAATAGGTTATCAATTAAACTATAACTAAACATTAACAGAGGTACAAAAGTTTCTAAATGTAGTGTCTCCAGTGTTGTTAATGGCAGAGCACGGCAGAGAGCCCAAAAATCCACCATATAAAAATGGCGAATGGCGGAAGCAATGGCTGACATATATACATAACTGGCTTGCAGAGGTAGCATTGAGTAGTCATAGAAGTCAAAGGGAAAAAAAGAGAGGTTAAGGGTCGACTTAGTTAGAGAGAAACAAAAGCAAGGTTGAAGTAGAACAAAACAAGAGGGAGGTCACGAGAAAAGCGGCTGAATAGAGCTTGAGTGGGAAAAAACAAGGAGAAATTGAAAGGTCACGAAAAAGGATTTGCAGAATGTAAAAGGATCAAAAAGCTCCGGATACCATGTAAAGAAGGTATAGAGAGAGAGAGAGAAAGAGAATCAGGACTTGTATTGTTGAAGAAGAAAATACAAAGCCACTGAAATCTCTTACAAGAGCAGTAGTTATACTGCTGAGATTCAGTTATAACTGTCAACTGACCAATGCTAACTGTTAACTGATTACAGTAGAAAAACTAAGGTTAGTTATTCACACTTACAAAAAAACTATGGAACTGTCAATTTACTGTTTCCTGCACTTTCCCAGCTAATATTCAGGAAGATGCATCACAGTTTGAAAAATGCACCCAACATCTGACCAGCAGTATCGATGCAGAAGAGAAAAAGTAATTCACCAAACCCAAATTTCTTATATTTTTAAAATGGAAATGGTTCATAGAAGACATTATAATAATATCAAAATAAGTTTACAGAAAAATTCTTTGAAAAACACTAAGGTTAACTTCTACAAATAATATTATAAGCTGCTTCAGCATTTAAGAATAGCAACTAACCTGCAAACCATACTGTTCAGCATGATATTTGTTATCCCCCTCAAGACTTTCAACTTCGACATACTTATCAAAGGAAGCATAAACATCACGACAACCTTTAACATCAAGCTGAAGGTCTAACATGCATATGCAAAACTAAATTAGAAATACATAACAAGGAAGAACAAAACATATAATTGAATTCAAAATGCATAAGGAAGTACCATAAAATGACTCCTTTCTAGTTGATTTGTAGTCTACATTGATGCATTCTATGTAATTCATATGGTGCCCTTCAAATAATTTTTGTATGGTTCCCTCAACAACAGTTCCCTGAAGACAAATAACACAAAACAACCATTTGATATGGTCACCCATCAAGAATAATCATGAACAAATATTCCAAAACTCTTGCCATACCTTCATTTTGTCTTCAAGTTTTTCACAAAGAACCCGATTTAGTTCTTGAACATCATGCTGCATGAAAGAATCATATGTATCCCATCCAAAAGACTTTGTCAGCTCCTTTGTTGCAACACTGGTGTCACTGTATTGAAGCTTGTAGAATAAACTTTGCAAGGCCAAAGGGATGCTACCAGTGGGCATATCATTCTCAGTTGTTGGCATATGGTACACAGCCTGAAATGTCCAGGAACAACTTCCCATTACTTTTCAATGGATAAGTGAACTTCAGGCAAAACAAAATAAGACAAACCGTTCTAACCTTTCTAAAATAAGGAATATGATACAAGGTTTGGAGTAGAGAATTCATATAACACGTAGCTCCTTGGTTCTTAAGCCCAACATAGCCAGTCTCCTTCTTTGAATCATAAGTCCAGTAATCAACAATCCTACGAACAAGAACCTCAGCTTCGACTATAAGAGTATCATGCACAAGATACCCTCTACTAGGATCATACAATTCACCAAGAGGCATGAAGGATGTGAAACCCCAATCACTTTCACGTGCATTAAACTGGTGCTGTGTGTCTGCATAGTATAAATAAAATTAAGCTTGACCAAGGTCATAGATAAATCCAAAAAGAATTGTGCACTTTCACTTCCTCTTTTAATAAAAAAAAAAATAATCGAGACAAGTAACACCAACAAGTTCATTTAGCGGAAATAGACTATAGAACTCATCATCTCATTCTCCACCTAAATTTAAACAAGGTGCAAGAGGATGGAACCAAAGGTTAACCACAATATGAACTCTGTCATATGTATATGAATGGATTTAAACAACTGCTAACCAATACCCCACCCCCATCCACTCCCCCCTCCACCTTCCAAAATGCCACTATCCTAAAGTGAATACGGAACCAAAGGGAAAGATGCAGAAAATTAACTAAGAAACTATAAATAAATTACAGAATGAGCAAAGGTGTCACATGATTTATTATATAATGTTGTAATGATAATTGAGTAATACATTATAAAAGAATCTTTAACGTGTGAGGAGGTATCAAATGCCCTTCCATCCACTAGTTGCAACAAAAACCTAGTAAAAAATTTCAATTTTAATTCCAGCAATGCTCTTTCTTATTTACATTTATGAATAATCTATGTCATCATGTAAAAGTGTAAAAGATCAAATTGCAGGGACTACCTTTTCTCACAGAATACTTATTATGCATTTGATTAACAACTGCCAAGCTAAACTGTGCATATCTACTCCAACCATAGGGCAAACTGGCTGAATCAGCAACATCCAAATACATGGACAAATAGTCCACATTGTTTCCTTTTGGGAAAATAAGCACACGCCTGCCAAGATAAAACCAAGTTTGGCAGAGGTAATCACTGAAAACAAGTATACATACCAGAGCATATTCAAGAAAATAGAACACCATTACTAACAAGTTTAGTAAATCTCAGAAAAATACCATTTATAGCCACCAACAACAAATATTTCCGAATAGAGCTTCTTTGTATTCAGCCTTGAAAAGTTATCAATTCTCCATGTAAATCTAGATGACGGAGGATCTTCAACGGGCTGACTCTCCACAGTATTGGCATTTTCAGGTTGAGCTACAACTAACGATCATCAAAGGAACAAAAAGAAAAAGGAACAATCACGTATCACATCTGGAATTAGCAGAAAACTTAATTTACCAACAAAAACAGAAAAAAAAATCTTTAACTGAACTAGACCCTCCAACAGCTGACCAGGAACATAAGTAAAAAATGAGGTTGGAGAATTAATTACACAATCAACAAATGCATCGAAATCCCACAAGTTCCAAATTACAAACTAAAGAAACGATTGGATGCAGATTGTTTTCCGTTCTGAAACATTAGCTGAAAAGCCTTTTTTTTATTCAAAAACCAATCCAAATCCCAGAGCAGACACTCATTAAAAAAATTCCCTAAAAATGAAGACAAACACAAAACCTAAAATCCTCAAACCAATTTTTCACTCAGCGATCGAAGGAAGCACGAGAAGTACCTTCCATGGGTTGGTGATTGTTCTCAGGCAAATCCGCGTCCGGCACGAGCACGTCCTCGTCCTCTTGCTGCTGCACAAAACAAAAACCAAAACCAAACGCGTCACCCTAGTTCGGATCCACACCGCAAAGCCCTAAAATCAAAACCCCAAACTGCACTAGAAATCGCAAAATAGCGCGAAACGCTCACTCGCTCAGATCAAAACGACAACAAAAGAAAAAAGAAAAGAAGAGAAAATAAACCCCGTCAGTGGCACCACCACTCGACGGAAGAAAATCAAATTGAATAACACGACTCGTCGTTTGGCGAAAAATCGCGCGAAGAGAAACACGTTGCGCGAGTAATTATTATTGTTATTCTGATTGTGAGGAATGAATGAATAAATAAATATGAGCGAAACGGTGCGTACAGATACAGAGAGAGTGTGTGAAGGGTTAGGGAAGGAAGACGTACATCAATGGGAGCGGGCATCATCACGGTCATGGTGAATTGGAACCAGCGACAGCGAGGGTTATTGTTAGAGAGAGGGGGAGAGAGATCAGAAAGAGCTGGTTTCAGAGAAAAGAGAAGGAAAAAGATCTTTGCTCTTTATTTGGGGGTTTGGGCAAAACCGGGATTTCACTTTGCTACTGTGGACCTAGTTCTTAGAATCTTATGAATCATAGGGTACTTCTGAAATTTACTCATATTTCCGGGATATACCTTCAACATCCATTTTTATTACACAGGTTATCTATAGTAAATCTTATAAATGAGATGTACATAGAAAAGGTTATTATGTTCATGTTCCAGCTGTTGACATGTGTCCAATTTATTAATTTTTTGGGCATTTCTGCATCAAACTTTCACCTTTGTTGGTTGCTCCACGTATCATTGCACGTGTCTGCTTTTTCTTGAATTGCTTGTAGGTGTCATGTGTTGTTGCATTGTCCGTTTTTTTCTTCGTTGCCTTTTGATTTCTTTCTTCTTCGTTGTCTTTGTTTCTTCTTCATTTTGCTTTCTTTGTTTCTTTCCTTGCTTTTTTTTTCTTGCAGGTGTCATCGGTCGATTCTTCACCAACTGTGTTTGCTTTCTTTCTTCTTCATTGCCTTTGTTTCTTCTTCATTTTGCTTTCTCTGTTTCTGTTCTTGCTTTTTTTTTATGTTTTCCATGTTAGGTCGGGGTTTTGTTTTCTTTATGCTTAAATACTTAAAGTTTCCATGTTTATTTTCAGCTATTATTATCCGATTTTGGTTTTTTCTGTTTTGGTTTTCGCTCTTAAGGTTTTGTTCTTCATTCTTGAGGTTTTGTTCCTTGCATGCACTGTGTGTTTGCCACGGATTGTTGTTTCAATATGCATGTTTGGTTACACATGCATGTTTTTTGGTGGTGTTGTTGATTTGTTGTTCACAAATGTATGGTTTGGTTGTGTTATAGGCAGGGTGACGAGAATCCTAAAACTGTCCAAATACAGGGACCTATGACCAGGAATAGGACCAAACAGTCAGTAGATACCCTCCAACAAATTATAGCAGGCATATTTAGCAAGGCCCAAGTGGAGAAGGACAAAAGCCCAAATGGAGAAGGACGAAGGCCGAAGTGGAAAAGGACGAAGCCCCAAGTGGAGAAGGACAAAGGTCCAAGTGGAGAAGGACGAAAGACCCAAGTGGAAAAGGATGAAGGCCCAGAAGCAGAGGCACTACTAAGCATATAAATCGTTGCTGAAGCCCAAGATTAATTTGAAGGCCCATGCCAAATATGTTCTATTTTTAATTTATAATTATTTTCGTTGTAATTTTGACTCAAACTGTTTTGAATGTCCATGTCTATTTATTTTGTCAGATACACTATAAGTATTGGTTTTCTTTTTTAATAAGAACTTTTGGTATTTTCATAAAATTTGGTGAGAGCTTTTCTCTGGGTTCCTTGTTGAACCAATCTCAGACTTATCAAGGTAATCCTTGTGGCGTCTACCCTGACTTATCTTGCTTCACTGGAAGTGGCGTCATCCAAATCTCCGTAACCTGTACCAAGCGATCCGCTCCTAGTCAGGATCACATCATCCGGTATCAGAGCTTCGGCTCTTGATACAGGTTCTATCCTATCCTATTATTTTCTTTGTAATTTGCCCAGGTTCGTGTTTTGTCCTTGCTCTGTTATTTGCATTCTTGTTTGCATCTTGTTTTGTTTTTGTTTCGTTCTTGTTTGCATCTTGTTGCATTCTGGTTTTTCTTCTTGTTCTGTTATTTGTTTTCTTGTTTGTGTCTTTGTTTCGTTCTTGTTTGTGTCTTTGTTTCGTTCTTGTTCTTGTTCTTGTCACGTTTTTGTTCTTGTTCTTGTTTCTTTCAGACTTTGTGTCAAAAAAAAAATTTGTTTGAACTCTGTTTCAAGTTAAAAAACAAAGTTGCAGAAATTTTGAAGAAAAAAAAAGAGAAGAAAAGAAGAAAAAAAAGAAAGTGGGTGTTTGATCTTTGAACACGAAATTGAGGCAATTAGAGGCGTTTTTGTTTTGCAAGTCTGTTATTTAAATCTTTTTTATTCTATCTGTTATCTTATCTATTATCTTATTTGTTGTCTTCCTTGTTTATTCTATTTGTTATCCAAATCTGATCTGTTATCCAAATCAAATCAAATCAAATCTGATATCCAAATCAAATCTAATCTGTTATCCAAATCAAATCAAATTTGCTATCCAAATCAAGTCTAATATGTTATCCAAATCAAATCTAAGTCCAAATCAAGTCTAATCTGTTAACCAAAATCAAATCTGATTTGTTATCCAAATTAAATCTGCTACACAGTCTGTGATAATTAAACTGTCTTTCCTGTTATATACCTTGTGTGTCTAATTTGATTCATCCAGGAACTTAAGAGGGAGTGAGTGGTAAAAGGCAAGAGTGAAAACATCACACAAAAGCCTATATTGAGAGCATCAAACACGAGTGAACTACCATCAAAGAGAGAAACACGTGAGTAGAGTGTGGTGAGGTCCTGAAACTTTTCTTTAATTACTACAAAAGATTTTCTTCTCTGTTTATTATGGCAGGAGCTGGTGATGGTGGTGGTGATTATCATCAATTGGACGGATCTCAGTGCTTATTACTGGACGCGATGACTACACAAATGCAACAATTGCTAAATCGTAACAATGAAGAGCTCTACAGACGAATAGAAGGACTAGAGCACCAAATGAACCCAAATGCTGGGAGACCTTATGGTAGGAACAAAAGGGTCAATAATGGACCGAACCGAATAGAAGGGCAAGACAGAATTGAGGGAGTAAAACTCAATGTTCCCCCTTTTAAAGGCAGGAGTGACCCAAACGCCTACCTTGACTGGGAGATGAAGATTGAGCATGCATTCTCCTACAATGATTATCCTGAAGAGCAGAAGGTGAAGTTAGCAGCAACTACATTCTCAGACTATGTCCTTGTTTGGTGGAAGAAAAAATCAAAGAGAGATGAAGAGAGAAGAAGGGCAGGAGATAGATACATGGACTGCGACGAGTTAATGTTAAGTCCCTTTTTGGGCGACGAGTTAATGTTAAGTCTCTTTAAGGGCGATGAGTTAATGTTAAGTCCCTTTTAGGGCGACGAGTTAAAGCTATTTTGAGAACAATTGAGGAGTCGTGTGTTTTGTACAGTTCATAGATAGAGTCTGTGTGCTAAAATATTTTCTGGGTTGGACCTGAATCAGGAGGGAGAGATCCTAACGGACTCTTCAGAGTGTAGGCCTTGGGGGTCACCCGGTTTGAGTGCTCCTTTAAGCCTATGTTGATCCCATATGGTTGGAGCATTCTCGCAAAACACTGTGACCCTGACTGGTCTCCCTATGATATTACCTAGTGAGAGCGACTTGACTTACTAGTGTGTGGTTTGTCTTGTCATGTACTCCTAGGTGCCCGACGAGGTTTTTCACTGATATGGTACCACATTGCATATAGGCTTGAGTCTTAACATAACTGTTGCATACGCTTGCTAATTGTTTATTATGAAACTGATGTGTTATTATGTCTTGATCGGAGTGTGTGATTCCTGTGTATTGTGATTGATGATTGAAAGGTGTGATTGATGGATGAAAAGTGTGATTGATGAACGACAAAGTGATGAAATAATGTGAGATATGCTAAGTAAATTGTATTTGGCTACTATATGTTGTGTTGTTTCTCTCTAGTAGTTAGAAATGTGATAACTCACTCCCGGTTTGCTGTTTGCTGTTTGTGTTTGGACCCTGTGACGATCTTGAACTTTGTATTCGGGGAGCAGATGAATAGGTGGATGACTATGAAGAACCTCATGCTAGAGGACACGGGAACACCACGCTCTGATAGGATGTGACATTAGGATATAGGTTCTATACTAATTGTATGAAACTTAGATGGCATTCTTTGAGCCGAGATGACTTTATTATTTATTTGGACAAGTTTGAATACGATGTAGAAGAAAGTGAATGTGAGCCTTTTACCCATTTGAAAGGCTTGTATTTAAAAATGTTTTAAAAATGCTTTTAATTAATATTTGAATTTTTATTCCTTTATTAATATATATGTGAGGGGTAGAGGGTGTCACAATGTCTGTGTGCATTGTTTTCTCATGTTGTTGTGTAGTATTTAAAGCATTCTGGCCATTGTAATTTGCTGTTACAAAATTACTGTTGATCTACTTGCACAGTCATCTAGCCTGGGAATGATTCTAACCCCCATTCAATTGTGACTCTTCAGAGACAGCGGTTGAGACTGGACAGTTGCCAATCAAACCAACCTTTCTTTAATTGGAATTTTGGGAAAATGTAGTCATTTAATGCGTTCAATTTGTTCCTTCACCTTCCTATAACATGTTGAGGTTTAGCTTATATAGCAACGGATCCTGAGGCTTCACTAGATTGTTGTTATCTTTTATCTTAGATTTTTCCTCAAACAATAATTAGTTCCTGACCATTCCAAAGATGAGCTCAACATCATCAACAACGTCGAGCAGTAAGTAGTCTGGCAAACTTTAATTTGCTTAGCTTTTGTTTTCAATTAATCGTTCCTCTTCACTTTAAATCTTTGCTGTAATTTCAATGATTGCTTCTCTTCACGCTAAATCGTTGCTGTTACTGCAACAATCATGGCTATCTTATTGTAGATGAGGGATCCCGTAATGACTCGGCCCTGCATATTACAGTTTATTGCAGCATTCCACAATGAAAAGGTGATATTTGACTACTCTTTTATTCATATTGTTTTGTCAGCGAATTCCTTTGTCCTGATATATAACATGTACGCTTACCACATTTTCTGAGCAGGACTATATAGAAATACCTTCATTCTACCATTCACAGTGGGCGCCACATTATCCATAATTTGCTCAATTTAACTTCGATAGAGCCTCATACCAGATACGCCTCAGACAATACCAACGAAACTTGTTCTTTGCCGATGGCCTGAAACAGTTGAGGAAGCACTTAAATATCTACGAGTCAGTTACTATCAACTTTATGGCCTGTGAACATAGATGAAATTTTGATCTTCATTTCAGTCCTTCGCTCGAACAACAGGCATGTGGTAGACCCCTACCAGCATTTAGAATGCATGTCTGGACTATTGAACTCACTCAGTCCCTGCTTTGTGATCCTGAACCACTGGTAATCTATATTGGCTTCTTTTGCATTATGATTAAATCCTCACCCAAAAAAATAACCCAGGTTTTTTTATATTCAGATGCTTCCACCTCTTGCAGCAATATACCTTCCTTCTTGTGGTTTCCATATGACCATTTTAAGGAAGCTCGAGCCTCCATTACAATGGCCTGTTGTTCCAGTTGGTCCTAGCTACCATGACAAGTATGTTGGCGACCCATGGTACCGGTTTCTTGCTGAAGGTGATTTTGTTCATGGAGACGAAGTTTTATTCTATTACAGAAGTCGTGAGGATATTTGGGAAATGTTTATTAGGAAACAGAGGAATTGGGGTGACAATGATGATTAGTGAATTTGATTTTTTGCTCTGTTTGTTTATATATTACAAAAACTTTTTGGTTAATGTTGGTTCTAGATGTCATATTAATTTGTATTTTCCGGTTTTTCAATTTTTATTATGTCATTCTTCTGAACAATGTTTATACATTAATATCATGGTTTTTGTCCTTCACTACTGAATTCCATCAGACATGCTGGTAATTGGAACAATTATATGTTACTGTTTAGTTTTTGAAATATCAAATTAGTTTGACTGTAACCATGGTATGAAAAAAACTTGAAGTGTAAACATGCTGATGGTTGAAACATCATGCCACGATTGCTTTGAATGCTAGCCTTCTATGTTATACATGTATACGTATATATATACATACATACATATATATATATATATATATATATATATATATATATATATATATATATATATATATATAATTATAAGAATTTAAATGAGATGGTCGTTTGCAATAACACTGGCCAAGTATTATTTAGACTTATATTATAGCATGAGATCAATGAAAGCAGGCTTCATCTGATAACATAACACTAGGCAAGTATTATTAAGATTTATATTAAAGCATGGGATCAATGAAAGCAGGCTTCATCTGATAACTTTCCAATGTCGATAATAATCAAGTTACACTTTCTAAAGTAATTGATTTAATTGAGGCTTCTTGAGCGTTGTTTACACACATAATTGTAGTCATTCTAATCTATACTAAGTCTTATAGATGAGATTTACAAGGAAAAAAAAATATTATTTGATCTTTCCATTTCTGTCTATCTTTTGGAGTTTTTTTAGTTGCCTAATATTTTCCCTTTGTCATACGGTAACAATGCTAAATCTGCCTATTTCTATTATTTTCTCATTATTGAACTTTCTCTAGCTTTACATGTATCATTGTCCATTCAGACTGACCTGCGATAATAGTAACTACAATTTTGTTCCAAAGCCCAAATTGTAATTCAATGGACACAACATGTTTTACAGACCATGTAATATCCATGTTCTGTTTTCAGATTTGCTTGATACAAAAAAAAACTATCCCAGCATACTGTGTTCTTAGAGCACATACATATATATAATTTATATGTTTGCCTGTGTAGTTGTTTGATTTATGTCCACATCTGACACAATCAAAGTTCTTCTGTTTGATCGATGCTAAACTTGATTACCATCACAGATTAGGCATTTTGTTGTACTGGCTTTTTCACATTTAATTCAATTATATTAACAACTTTGTTAGATACTTAACTCATTCCTAATCTTTTGTCCTCTCCATTTAGTTATTTAAGCCTCTATTTCTTTGCAAGATCACGAAACATAACTTATCTTGCTAAGACAACATACTCAAATGCTAAGTTGTGTTTTGTCAGATGGTCTCGGATAGCAAATCAACCACCCATTAATATTGCAGTCTACAGCAGCATTCGATTGTTACAACCTTAATAAAATGCCTATTGTGGCAAGTTTTCCCTATATTGCTTTGCATATTGTTTTTCTTTTGTTTTGGTATTTTGTCAAAACACTATATACCTCTATTATTGTAATTATTATATTATACTAATCGTTTTTCTATGATTCTAATTATCTCAATTAAAATTCGAGAATACAATTTTTTGCCTTTTTTCCTTGCTATATATTTATATCTAAGTTAATCCATGATATATTTAATAAGTAAAATTCATTTACAATCAATAAAGTCATTCCAATTAGAACTGCATGTATAAGGAAAAACAAACTTTTGAAACCTGTATTTATTCCAATTTTTTTTAGTTTATTTTTAAAAAGAAACTAACTTACCTTTTTCTAATTTTAATAAAAAAACAAGACAAAAAAATAATTATTACTTGATCTATCATCCAAAATATATTATTATCCAATAATAGTCATTTCTTTTAGATTTTTTATTTTACTGTCATTTAAACTTCTAATGCATGTTAAATTTACAAAAAAAAAATATCATCTCATATATTTATAATTATAATTATTCTAATATATATGACTCTTCACATGCAATCCTCGAAGCCAGCAATCAATAATGCTACAGAATTTTCACATTCATCTCTATTCTCCCACTTACATCTTCTCAGCAATTACTCTGTGACTCCCGCACTTCTTCTCAAAAAGCATTCCCCTTCCACACATCCACACACAATTGTTTTTACTCACCTATATTTGCCATCCAGGAGAACTTTAATCAAGTTGCTTAATATTTGAAACGAGTTATAGCACTAACTCCCGGTGTGATTGACATTTCAACTCTACCCAGACAAGCATGACTTCACATTCATCATCGGCTACAAGCAAGGTTTTTTTTGTCCTCTGCTATTCTACACATGGATTAAAAGCCTATTATCAGTTATAGATGTCATATTGAGTACATGCATGCATATATTTCCCTTGATTAACATTAACAATTTTCACTCCTAAATTTAATAGCTGTTTTGACTGCTACACCACAACAAGCTTAATTTTTCCGCCTATCTCTCCTATTGCTTCATATTAAATTGCAAGATGTTACCATATATTGATCCAAATTTATGATACTCGCTCATGCATGTTGATTAAATCTAATACACTTAGCATCAAATTCTGCCAACATTAGGTTTTTTATAATTTATGAATGATCCATGCTCCAGCTCTATTGTCTGTCATAGGTCATATATAAAGTACTGCCCCAGTTTTATAATTTATAATACTAACTTGAGAACAAAACCTTTGTCTGCATTAAAATTCAGACCCATAGAAAATCTGTAGCACAGGCCATTCAATATTGTCTGCTCTGAACTCCACAGTTCATACCGATAATACACAGAATACAAACAACTTGGCTTTTACTTTCATATTTTGACTTATAAAAACTACATTTTGATCTCTAATATTTGTTTTTTTATTTTTCCCTGTGCAGTTTTTGATAAACTATTCCCTACTTTGTTCTGTGACTAATTTCATTAATTTTTGTGCTATAGGGCCCACCAAACTACTTGGCTGCAATACGGTTTTCGGCTGCATTCCATGTTTCCAAGGTCAACATTGAACCATTTTTCCTGTTCTCTTATTTCATATGAAACAAATTTCTTTTATTTAATGTTTACATGTTTCCCTGCAGAACATCATTGAGGTTCCATTGTCTTACCATAGATAATGGAGGCCATATTACCCGACGTATGTTTTGTTTCAGTATAATGGAACTACATATTTTGTTAGGCTTCGCAAGTATGACAGCCGATATTTTTTTTGATGGACTGAAAGAATTTAGAAGGACTCATGGCATTGACGGCAGTGTCATCATGCGATTTTTTGTTGCTGACAAAAATACTTCCTTCGAGGTGGATGTCATTGGACCTATCCATCTATAGGGCCGTCTAAGGTCGGTTCTGGCTACCAGGAGACACATCTTTACAGCCGATGTCACCGAACACATGATGCAACAGAGCTTCCCTTTGGTAATGGTTTGCTAGCCACCCGATTATGTTCTTATTATTAAATTATTTTCTTTTATTATGCTTTAATGCTGACTACATGTAGTTATTTTTCTCACCCCAACTTGTCTTTATCACAGCAAACCTATTCTATTATTAAATTTTTGTCTTCATATTGGTTTAATTTAAATTACCTTGAGTGTTGTAAATAGAATACAGGAAAGACATTTAGTCCTACGATGACTATTTTTTTTTCAATGCAAATCCTTCCACCAGCAACTTTAAATTTTTTGTTTGGATTACAAAAAGTAATACCTATTCGGAGAGGCTATGGCAAACACAACCAATGGCAGATCACCATGCACGGTGGTGTCCCATCTGTTGCCCAACCATGGTTCTAATATCTCTTTGAGAATAATTTAATGGCTGGAGATGAGGTAATATTCTTCTTCAGATTTGACGAACACGTATGGGAAGTTCTATTTAGAAAAGAAGTTGTATGGGATGATGAGGACCTCTCCAGTTGAAGCTAATGTGTAGAGACCATGCACACAAACTATTTTTGTTAATTTCTTTTATATTTTGATTAATGTTGTTACTGAAATACATTACAGTATCAGACAATTTCATCTTTATAACTTTTTTTATTCAATGCTTTTGCCTAGCAAGGTTTAACAATGTTAATTAAGTCTCCTGTTATTTTATTTAGTTATATTCTTGCTATATATATGTTAACAAAGCTTGGTCATCATTTTGTTTCTATTATGTAATTAAAAAAAAAGTCATTGACTTCTGCGTACATCAGTAATACTATGATTATTATTATTTGCTCACCATTTTTTAAAAACTTTTTTCCCTACATGGCTATTCTTCTTATATTGTTTTGCCCACAATTTATATACATTTTTTTTTATTTTTAGCAACTTTTTGTTGCTTTACATTTAAAATGTATAATATGTACATGTTTGGATATATATAGCTGAAGTTAAAGTTTTAATTCTGTCATTCAATATATATGGTGCATTTATTATTTTTTCCCTAAATCATGTTTTCTAATTATATTGATAGTGTCTTTTTTGAGGTCAGCTCAATTGCTATTTTAATATTAGTATGAATTATGGAAATAAAATATGGTTACCATAGTTTGCTTTCATTCAAATTTTTCATTAAAGTAAAAAAAAAAAAAAACAGATCTTTGTAAATGGAAAATATTTGGCTAGAATTGTGTTAGCTGTTTATTTTTTTAACAAAAAATCCAACTTATTTTATCGATATAAAAAAAACCAACTACAACTAAGTGTAACATGTTAAGTACATTATTTAAAGTTAGCATATAAAATATTAAATTTATTATTATCATTTTGCAATCAAATAATTATATTATTTGTGGACATCTTATTTGATATTGCCTCTCATTTTGTATCTTCTTTTATTTCTATGCTCCCAATTAAATTATTATCGATGTTACATTTTTAAAAAATTTCATGTTGTCTTCTATTTTACTTATGTTTTGCAAAACAAATAAATATGCATGCTAAATACCTGTGTTTAGTTTATTATTATTAATATTAATCACAACTAAAAACGGGTTTTAAAGTTAACCAATCTTTGCGAAATTGTTATCTTTTGTTATGCCCATTGTATCATGTGTAGTGCAAACATGCCATTTTATTTTTCCTTATCTTTAAATTTTTCTAAAAAAAATTGTCATAAATATTGTTTTATAATTCTATTTAATTTTATTATTCATTATTATTATTATTTTTATTATTATTGTTATTATTAATAAACTCTAGCTAAAGCTTTTTTGGGTGTTGTTATGATTTAACCTGAAATACTATCATTAGTATTAGACCCTGTATTTTTTTGATTAAATTGTAATTGCCTAAATTAATACAAATACAGACATTCCTAACTTTCACCAGGGCGACTTTACCTTCATCACTAAAATGATTACTATAATAATAACATCCATTTTTTCAATAACACACAAAATAAAAAGACATTCGAGGAAAAACAAATTGAATTTGTTGGTTTTTTTGGGTATTTTAGCCTGACTCCAACTGTCACTTTCTGCATGCATTGTCAATCATTCCTTCAACTACTACTCCACCTTTTGCATGCATTCCCGATCATTCAAGAAGAGGAAACTTCTTACTCTGTCTTTGCGCATTCTCTCACTCTTTTCCTTGCTTGGTTTGGTTTCTTTCTTTTTCGTTTTTGTACCTCCATCGTTTGTAGTTTGATTTTTTTTATTGTTCTTAGCCCTTCCATTTTGTGCTCATTTGGTCTTGCTTCAAGTTTTCTTGCTTCTTAAGTTTAAATTTTCCAGTTGGTCAAAGTTTCCATTTTTCTGAGATTTCCTGTTGTCGTGCATTGTGGTTTGAGTTCTCGCGGTTTTTTTTTAAATATTTATTTACAGTCGCATGTGTTTTGTTTTCATACATTCATGTTTGATGTTGTTTCTTTTTGGTCATTTGTCGTGTCGCTTACTGATTAATTTGGTTTTTAAACTTTGTTTTTTTTTGCATGTTTTTTTCTCATGATTCCTTTGCTGATGTTGTTTGGTGTTTCAGAGTCTAATCTTCGAGGTTACCTATAATGGTCATGGTTGCAATATTTTCTAATATCTATGCATGTTTGTTTGTTACCCTGGCTTTCATTTAATGCACATTTGCTGTTGTCGAGCATTTTGGTTTGATTTTTTTTTTTCGGTTTTGGTTTTCCCTTTACGTTTGTTAACGATCACACATGTTTTTGTTTCATCCATGCATGTTCGGTGTTGTTTATTTTGGTCATCTGTGGTGTCCCTTACTTATCTGTATGTTTGATTGCTATTGTAAGTTTTTGGGTGCTGTTGCGGATTTGTTGTTCAGAGAGCTGAATTTGCCTTTTTTTTTCATCGTTTTTTCTGAATACTCTTTTGGTGATGTTGTTTGGTGTTTGCAGGCGAATCTTCGAGGTTATGTATAATGGTCATGGTTTATGCATGTTTATTTGTTATCTTTTTTTTCGATCCGCCTGTTGTCTGATGCTATTTTTTGTATGTTTTTAGGCAGGCCCAACAAAATCGGGTAATAGCTGAGGTGTCATTCCGAGAGTACTATTTTCCTATCGAGGTCACCTTGAATGGCCATGCCTCGAATGTTTTTTCGTTTATAGTGATATTTGGTGCCTGCCTTGCCTGATTATTAAATTTGTGTCTGTTTTGGTTGTTGTTTATACAGGGACAACGAAGTTGTATAATAGTGATAGGTAACATTTTATTCAGAGCCTTAAATTTTGCTCGATATTTATGCATGCTTCCCTATTGCCTGTTTTTTTAATTCATATTTTGTCTGATGTTATTTATCATGCCAGAAATATTTTGTGTTTCATAGATACTATATATTGTTGTTCCTTTTTGGTGTTGCTGTTGGCTGTCCAAAAAAATAGAATCAAGTCAGCTCAATTGTTCTTTCAAGTTTTAACCTTACTTATCATATTTATGGTTTGACTTATCATTGTTTGTTTCAATAAATTACATTCTATTTGTTGTTGTTATCATGTTATGTGGTTGTTTTGTGGTTTCAATATCTATGTATGATTCTGACTTTTTGTTCAGACTGATGGCACGCATTGCTGACAAGATAAAAAACATTGATGGATCTAAAGAAACTCTAAAATTTGTGTTTTTTGTTCATGAATTGTTTCTGTTTATAGCCGTTAGTTAGATAGTTTTATTATTCATAGGGTGATCAAATCCATGTGGTCTGTAAGCAAGACCAGTTAAAGACATGGAAAATGGATTTGAAGGAAGACTGTACTTATATGATGCACAATTTTAGAGTCAGCATGAATGATGGACAATTTAGAGTTTGTGATCATCCATATAAATTGACATTTATTGGAGTTATGGTTGTCAGACAATGTGAATTGGATGAGCTTCCTTTTAAAAACTATAGATTTGCAGATTTTTCAGATGTCATTGCTGGCCAATTACAGTCTGACCTATTAGTAGGTAAGCATAGCTAGATTTACATTTCTAATTTCATCAGCAGCGTTTGTGGGTTTTGTTTTGCGTTATTCATTTTTACTCAATTTTTTAGACATCATTGGTGTGGTTGACGAGGTTGTCTTTCGTCATATTTCACCCAGAAGTAAAAGAGTTGTTTTTAAGCTTATGAATCTGAGGTAAAAATCTGATATGTTCTATGAGTTATTCATGGTTGTATGATTGTATGTTGTTAATTGATTGTTTGTATAATGGTTTGTTTTTTTTTTTTTCAGTAACCAATTGTTGTCTTGCACTCTATGGGATGATTACTATCTCCAATTTTTGGAATATTTGGATCAGCATGAGACTGAAAGGCCTATTATTGTGATGTTGACCAATGCCAGAATTAAAGAGGGTCAGGGTATACTATGATATATAGTTTGTTGTTTTTAATCTTCATCGGATCCAACTTATGCTTTTATTTTTGAGTGGTGTAGGATCCTATCCATGCTCAATTAGCAATTCTTTGAAGGCTTCTAAATTGACTATTAATGAGGCAGTGGCACCAATTGAAGATTTCAATCAAAAGTATTTGCCTCATGTTGCTATTAATATATGTTTGTTTTTTTTTTCCTTCGGTCTATTATTGATTTTGTATGTATAGGCTTTCAGAATTGGGCATTGAGATCCACTCAGTTTTGACACGTCGTTCGCAGTGGAGTTCACAGGCTTCAGGTTCTGCTCAATTATCATCAAGGGAAACATTCATTTCCAAGTCAGAGGCAAAGACCATTTCTGAGATAAACAACCTTTGTGAAGTAATTGTCTTATTTATGTTTACCTGTTTATCCCTTCTTTGGCGGCCTCCTGCTGAATTTTATGGCTGTGATATTTCCTGCAGGAGTTTGTTTATGTTACTGTTGGTACAATCACGAGGATTTTTATGGACAATCATTCATGGTGTTATGCAGCTTGCATTCAGTGCCATAAGAAAACAAATGTCTATACAGAACCGTTTGTGTGCCCATGTGGCAAGCATAATGATCGAGCTGTGCTTAGGTCTTTGTTTTCCTTTCTCAATTTCTGTGGCACTATATTTATCTTTTAATTTGTTTTTAGCATTTAACGCTATTATATATGTTTCCAGATATAGAGTTGAGGTGATGATCAATTATAAAGATGAAAGCACAAAATTCCTCTTGTGGGATCGTGAATGCACCGAATTTATTGGGCAGTCAGCTGATGAAGTCAATACCCTCAAAGTAGAAGTAGGTGTCTATAATTGCAAAATCGAAATTTGAATCTTGGGATTATCTTTAATTTTATTTGTGTTTTTTCCTGTTCAAGGATGGTGATCTGGATTTAAATGCCTCCCCAAAAGCACTTGATAAACTACTGGGTCATTTGCTCGCCTTCAAAATCAAAATCCAGCCACAGTATAAAAATTCTGCTATTTTGAAATGCTCAACTGACTTAACTTTAATTAATGATGTTCTGGACATGTTGCCTGATGCTGAGGTCCTGTTTTATGGAGTTAATTTTGTTCATTATTGTTATATCTATATGTTATTTATATGCTAATTTATTTTGCATCGATTCTGCTGGTATCAATCAACATCTTATGCAGACATGTTCAAAGATTAAAGTTAGAACACCGTTTGATTCCAATGATCCTGTGCACGATGAATCTGTAAGTTCTCAGTATTGGCATCGGTTTCCAATATAGTATTTACATACATATATTTGGATCAGGACTCTAATCCATATGCATAGAGATGCTCGAATGGGATCAAGAATTCTGACTAAGATTTGCATCTAATTCATCTTTTGCATAAACTTAATGTTATTGTTTGTTCTATCCAGCAATCCATTTCTATAACAACAAACCATGATCCACTTATTGAACTTCCCTTGACACCAACAAAACGACAGCCATTTCATGAATGTGATGATGAAGCAAGAAGCTCCCAGATTTCACCAGCTCAGCTATCGTCCAACAAATTAGCAAAACATGACCAGATTGAATAGATTTTGGTCGTTTGGAATAGCCAACACTTTTTCCTTTTTTGTTGGTTATTTGGAAATTGTAATTGAACTATCTTTGTTTTATTTTGATGTGTAACCCAGCTTGGCATCGGCTATTGCAGTCTAACATTCTGTTTATTTGGAAATTGTAATAGAACTCTTTTTTTTGTTTTATTTTGATCTGCGGTCCTGTCAAACATTACGCTAATACTAGCATTGGTTATTCCAGCCTGACATGCTGTTTAAATCTTTTGCACAATATTGACATGCGTTCATTTATTAACCGAGATTATGATTCATTATTTTTCAAATAACAGATTTACAAAAACATTATTTATTCCATGCTAACTGAAGCATGCGTGGGTGATTCGTTGTTTATAATTGAGAAAATGTCTTTGTTAACAAATTTGGTCAGCGCCTGTGTCGAGCTTAATAGACTGAGTTTAATTTAATTTAAGTTAATTTATAATATGTCAAGCAAAATCTGATATGCAATTCCATATGTATACAGGAAGAAACAAAAAGACCTTTGATGTATTCATCATGTAATTTCGTACACTTTTTTTAAAATTAGACAAGATATGATTTTAAAGAAGGGGAAGCTAAATGTTTTATCAATGAATGAAGGCTACTTCTGTTCCTCAGAACATAGTTGATATGAAGTTCCTTATCGATGTTACCAATCCATGTCTATAGGTACATGTGTCATGATTATTTGAATTAGAAGTATCCACATTTTGCCAACTGTCAATTCCAAATTTCTTTTTACAGTCTTTTAGTTGCATTTCATTACTTACTACTTAAATTAATTATGACAAAACTCATTTGAATAAGCTTTTACACAAAAATTCAACTGAAACATGCTCAACAATCCTCAGTGTTTGTTTCTGTCATATAGAATTTGAGTTTACAATATAATTGGTCCTTCCAACAATACTCCACTGTCCAAATATAAACTATAATATGATCAACTGAAGGCAACAGGAACATGGAAAACCATAGATTTATAAGCAAGTTTGATTCAGCAAAAGCCAGAAGCAATAGAAAGCATATTAGACAACAAAAGGTACAGGTTAATCCTTAGAATAGTGTCCATGCAAGTGTCAATCCAGCTTCATCCCATACTGAAGATCATTATAACCAACCAAAGACGCCACCACATAGTGTCCATGCAACTGTCAATCAGGCTTCAGACGATGCTGAAGATCATTGTAAGCTATCAAAGATACCATTTTTATATCTTTATATTCAACTCATATTAGTTAATTACGTTGATACAATATCCATATATAGTTTGTTGTGAAAAGATAAGCAATTCGTAGGTTTGATGCAATATTATAGTAATGGATGTCATTTGATTATTCTATTTGAATCGTTATCATGATTTCCTGTTTCAGTCATCCTTTTTCTGCTTTGAGGTTAATGTCTCCGGTTCATCAGACAATGAGAGTTCTGGATCAACACAAGGTACTATTACAAATCTCCTTCATTGATTTATTAATTTTACTTCTCATTATAATACCTAACTGCAATTTTTGTAGAATATCAGACTCTTTCTTCAGTTGGATATGCAAACTGTGAATCATCACATCATGATTCTACAATGGACACAGGAGGTAAATGTCATATAGAATTTTTTTTTGTTTTTAAAAAAACACTACAAAACGAATTTTAAACTATTTTTATGTTTGCTACCAGTTCATGTTCTGCTATGTAATTTAGATATTCTTGTAAAAATTAAATTATCCATGGTTACGATTATGGTCTAATATGTAATGTTATAATTTCAGAATATTTTGATCTTGGTGACCAGCTTATGCAATGTAGACATTGTAATGCAAAAATGTGGTATAATGAAAGCATATTAAAACGTTCAAATACCTCAAGCCCATGATTCAGCCTAAGTTGTGGAGATGGGAAGGTTGAACTTCCATTGTTACAGAATCCACCTAAATTCCTACAGCAAATTCTATTTGAGCAAAATACAACTCATGCAAAAAATTATCAACAGAGCATAAGAACTGATAACATGATGTTTGCATTTACTTCTGCTAGTATTAAATTTGACAAAACAATTAGTCATTCGAGAGGCCCTCCTACAATCAAAATTCAAGGTCAACCGTGTCACATGATTGGAAGTCTATTACCAATGCCTAGAAAAGAACCTAAATTTGCACAATTGTATATCTATGAAACAGAAAATGAAGTTCATAATAGAATTAACACTGTGAGGTAGTTAACAACACAATGCCAATATAATATCTCTCATTCATATTGATGTCTATTGTTTATTTTACATTAACGTCCTCTTAATTATTTATATATTTGAATATTTGCTTTTTTAGCCACTATAATGAAATTGAGGCACATATTGTCTCAAATCTGCAAAAAATGCTGGATGAAAACAATGCTCATGCAAAGAGTTTAAGGATGGCAAGGGATAGATTAACAGGCACTGAAGTACATAATATCAGACTCAAATTGATCGCTGGGCGGGAAAAAGATGGTCGTACATATAATGTGCCAAGTGTTCCAGAAGTTGCTGGCTCACTTATATCAGGTGATATTGATGCAAATTCGAACAGAAATATTATTGTTGAAACTCAAAATTGTCAATTACAGAGGATACATGAATTACATTGTAGTTATCTAGCTCTACAATATCCTCTATTGTTTCCTTATGGAGAAGATGGATATAGGGCCGACATTCTACACCGTGATACATTAAGTGGGAAAAAAAGAAAAAGGAATCGTTTTACAATGAGAGAGTGGTTTGCTTATAGACTGCAATGCAGACCCAATGAAGGTCAAACTTTGCTGCATTCTAAAAAACTATTTCAACAATTTGTTGCTGAAGGATACACAATGATTGAATCAAAAAGACTTTCCTATGTTAGAAACAACCAAAAGAAACTCAGAGTTGACAAGTTCTGTAGCTTACAACAATCATCGGATGCTGGAAATACAAAAGGTTTAAGCTAAGGCAAGAGGATCATCTTACCTTCAACCTTTGTTGGCAGCCCACGTTACATGGATCAACTTTATTTTGATGGCATAGCTATATGCAGTCATGTAGGCTTCCCAAATCTTTTTATTACTTTCACCTGCAATCCAAATTGGCCTGAAATTCATAGGTTGCTGACACCTTTGAATTTGACAGCAATAGATAGGCCAGAAATAATCTCCCAAATTTTCAAGCTTAAATATGAATAGATGTTATCAGACCTTACAAAGAATCACTTACTAGGGAAAGTCGTTGCATGTAAGTTGATGCTAATTCCTTTTTTTGCTACTAACAGATAACCTACTTATTGTAAATTATGTTTTCTTTAATACCCTTGTATTAATGCTATTTGGTTACAATTACAGACATGTACACAGTGGAATTCCAAAAACGAGGACTTCCTCATGTCCATTTATTGTTATTTTTACACGTCAACAACAAATATCCATCTCCAAACGATATTGATCATATTATATCAGCATAGAGACTTTCACAAGAAGATGATCCAAAACTCTATAAATTAGTGCAAAATCACATGGTTCATGGTCCATGTGGAATTTTAAGGCCTGCATCTCCATGCATGAAGGAAGGCAAATGCAGTCGATTTTATCCAAAAAAGTTTCAGCGCGCAACTCTTATAGATGGAGCTGGTTATCCTGTGTATCATAGAAGAAACACTGGTCGGACAATAACCAAGAATGTGATTATAATTGATAATAGATGTATTGTACCCTACAATCCAAAATTACTGAAAAAATACCAAGCACATATAAATATTGAATGGTGTAACCAAAGCACTTCTATTAAATATTCATTCAAGTACATCAATAAAGGATATGATAGAGTTACCGCTGTCATGGTTCATGATGACACTGGAACACTTCCCCATGCAAACACTCCGAATGATGAAATCAAGGAATATCTGGATTGCAGGTATGAGCCAAGTTTAACATGTAAATCATCTTATAATTGTATTTAAAATATATTTATTCTGATTACAAATACATTTCTCCATGTGAATCTACTTGGAGGATCTTTGGTTTTCCAATACACGGTAGAAAACCTTATGTAGAGAGGCTACAGTTTCATCTTCCAGAACAACATAGCGTTGTCTACTAAGACCATGATGATATTGATGATCTCCTCTCTAACCCAAGCATTTATGAATCAAAATTTATAGCTTGGATGAATGCAAACCAAGCTTTTGTTGAAGGTCAAAGCCTGACTTATTCTGAATTTGTTACAAAGTTCGTGTATAACCAGAAACAGAGATGTTGGCAACTTAGAAAAAAGGGTTATACTATTGGAAGGCTTCAATGGGTTCCCCCAACTACAGGGGAATTATTTTATTTAAGGATGATGCTGACTGTCTCTAGAGGACCAATCTCATCTGAAGATATCAGAACAGTTGCTGGTGTTGAATATCCTACATATAGAGAAGCATGTTTTGCTATGGGTTTTTTACAGGATGATAGAGAATTCATTGCCGCAATCAACGAAGCAAAAGACTGGGGCTCAACACCTTATCCAAGGAATCTTTTTGTATTATTACTTTTGAAAGGTACCATTGATAAGGACACAACTAAGGATAAGGACCATGAAGCACTTGAAGGGCCCATGACCAGAGGCAAACTTAAACAGGCCCAACACTGTGATGAGGACACAACAAAGGGCAAGGACCATGAAGCACTTGAAGGGCCCATGACCAGAGGCAGACTTAAACAGGCCCAATACGTCATAGAGACAATGCTAGTCATTTGTATAGCTGCCATTGATGATGATTGAAGGCCCAAGTGGAGAAAGATGAAGGCCCAGAGGCAGAGACACTACCAAGACAATAATTGCTACTGAAGGCCCAAACTAATTTGAAGGCCCAAGTTAAATATGTTTTTAGTTATAATTTTTATTTATTGTAATTTTGGCCCAAACTGTTTAGAAGGCCCATGTCTATTTTTATCTTTTTGTTCAGATACACTATAAGTATTGGTTTTTGTTTTCAATAAAGGGACTTTTGGCATTTGCTAAAATTTGGTGAGAGCTTCTCTCTGGGTTCCTTGTTGAACCAATCTCAGACTTATCAAGGTAATCCTTGTGGCGTCTATCTTGACTTATCTTCCATCACTGGAAGTGGCGTCATCCAAAACTCCGTAGCCTGTATCAAACGATCCACTCCTAGTCAGGTTCACATCAACCATGAACAAGCATGAACAAGTGTGGGAAAAAACTTGGCATTGGTTAAGTGATGATATTCTATATAGTCATCGCAGATCAACAAGCACTCTAGGTTGGCTTACATATAGCTTGACACAAAAAAGTTTTATCATAAACATAATCTAACTTCCTTTTCAAATGTCTTAGGATTACATATTGATGACTGCAACCTGATGAATCTGGTGTTGCTTGAAGTTGAACAGTTGTTACAAGCCAATCAAAGATCACTTAAAGACTATCCTTCCATGCCATATCCTAAGAATGCAAATTTACTAACACTTGCAGACAATGGCCTAATTTTGTCTGAGCTGAATTTCAACAATGAAGAACTTAGATCATAATTCCTTAACCTTTTTTCTCAGATGACAAGTTTATTTGTTGTACTAACTTGCCTTGCTTATTTCCCTCCCTTGTGTTTGGCTCTCGAATTTCAAGTTGTTATTAAAACCAGAACAATTTTTATCCCTACAGACCAACAAGCACAAATTTATAACCGAATTATTCAGGCTGTCAATCAAAATGAAGGTGGGATGTTTTTCTTATATGGATATGGAGGAACAGGAAAAACATTTATTTGGAAAACACTTGCAGCCTCATTGAGAGTTGACAATAAAATAGTTATTATGGTTGTTTCTAGCGGCATAGCTTCTTTGTTATTGCCTGGAGGAAGAACAACACATTCAAAATTAAAAATTCATGTTCCGATATTTGAAGACTCGACTTGCAATATTCATCAAGGAACACAATTGGCTGGATTATTGAATGAAACAAGTCTTATCATATGGGATGAAGCCCCATGGCTCACAAATTCTTTTTTGAAGCACTTGATCAAAGTCTATGAGATGTTATTAAGGCAAAATCAAGTTCTGATAAAATCTTTGGTGGTAAAGTTATGGTATTTGGTGGAGATTTCCGGCAGATTCTGCCAGTCATTCCTAGGGGTAGCCGGTCTGACATTGTTAATGCAACTATAAATTCATCATATCTATGGAATAATTGCCATGTTTTGACACTATCGAAAAACATACGTTTAGAAGCCAATATAGATGCAAAAAACAGAGAAGAAACTTCAGCTTTTGCACAGTGGATCCTTGATGTTGGTGATGGGATTGTTGGGTAGCAAAATGATGGTTATGGTTCAATTGAAATTCCAAAAGATCTGTTAATCACAGAATTTTAGAAGCAAATGACTTTGGTGTTTTGATGATGATCATGATGATTTGATGCAAATGATGCAAATGGGCTTTTCAAGTTTAAATTCAAGACAATGATTCAAGAATACAAGCCACAACATCAAGATGATCACTAGTATTTTAGGAAGGGAATTCCTAATTGATATAGCAAAAGGTTTGGCCAAGTAATTTAAGTTAAAAAGTGTTTTTCAAGATATTTACTCTCTGGTAATTGATTACCAGAGGATGTAATCGATTACCAATGGCCAAAAATGATTTACAACAGCTACTAAATGTTTGAATTCAAATTTTAGACTGTGTAATCGATTACACAATATTGGTAATCGATTACCAGCAGTTAATAAACGTTTTAATTCAAATTTTAACACCTGTAATCGATTACACAAAACCTGTAATCGATTACCAGAGGAGATTTTCAGAAAATAACTTCTAAGAGTCACATCTATTCAAATGGTTTATGAATGACCATCGAAGGTCTATTTATATGTGACTTGGAAACACGAATTGAGTGAGAGTTTTCATTGCCCAAAAAGTTTTATCCTCTCAAAAGATTAAGGGAGTTTTTCTTAATTGAAATGCCTTATCCTCTCAAAGATTCCTTGGTCAAACACTTGCATATTCAATAAGGAATTGTGATTGATCTTCATTGTACAATCTATCTCTTTCAAGAGAGATTTCTTCTTCTCTTCTTCTTACTTCTAAAAAGGGATTAAGAGACCGAGGGTCTCTTGTTGTAAAAGAATTCTGAACACAAAGGAAGGATTGTCCTTGTGTGTTCAAAACTTGTAAAAGGATTTTACTAGAGAGTGGAAAATCTCAAGTGGGTTGCTTGAGAACTGATCGTAGGCATGGGAAGTGGCCAAACCAGTATAAATCAAGTTTGCATTTCTCTCTTCCCTTAAACTTCTTTTATTTATTACTATTTATCTTTGGCTTGAAAGAAATTTATTTTGAATTGTCTTTTGAGTAATTCATGTTAAGGGTGCATTGTTAATCTAAAAAGATAGAGTAAAATTTTAATTGGGGAATAGTTCTTGTTATCTTAATTCAACCCCCCCCTTCTTAAGATAACTGAGGCCATTTGTCTAACAAGTGGTATCAGAGCAGGTTTCTTGTATTAAGTTTAAAAACTTCAAGAATAGATATGGTCTCATCCAACTTTCCATTTCTTGAGGGAAATTCTATTAATAGGCGTCTTATGTTCAATGATGAGGGTTATCACTATTGGAAAATCCGAATGCAGATCCTTATTGAAGCCATAAATTTAAATATATGGGAAGCCATTGAAGTTGGTCCTTTTATTCCTACAAAGGTAGTGGGAAATGCAACTATAGAAAAACCAAGAGAAGAATGGAATGATGATGAAAGAAGAAAGGTTCAATACAATTTAAAGGCCAAAAATATAATCACTTCTGCATTAAGCATGGATGAATTTTTTAGAGTCTCAAATTGTAAAAATGCAAAAGAAATGTGGGATACTTTGCAAGTAACCTATGAAGGCACAAATGATGTCAAGAGATCTAGAATAAACACTCTTATACATGAATATGAAATGTTCAGAATGTTTCAATATTAGACCATAGAAGATATGCAGAAGAGATTTACTTGTATAGTTAATCATCTTGCATCATTGGGAAAAATATTTCCTAATGAAGATCTTATTAACAAAGTGTTGAGATGTTTAAGCAGGCAATGGCAACCAAAAGTAACAGCAATTGCAGAATCAAGAAATCTCACTAATATGTCTCTTGCCACTCTCTTTGGAAAACTTCAAGAACATGAAATGGAACTTATGAGACTTCATCAACATGAAGAGAGTGATATAAAGAGAAAAGGAATAGCACTCAGAGCCTCATCATCTTTTATTCAAGAAGAAAGTGACAAAGAGGACTTGACTGAAACAAAAGAAGATGATGATGATTTCAGACTCTTTGTGAAAAGGTTCAATAAATTTCTGAGAAACAAAAGAAATAAAAGGGAATCAAACATCAATACAAAGAAGAAAGAAGAAGACTCCTCCTTAGCCCCAACATGCTATGAAAGCAATCAACCTGGGCACATGAGATTCGATTATCTTGTCTTTGAAAGAAGAAGTGAAGAATCTGACAAGAGGAATCTCAAAGAAAAGAAAGCATAAATCACTTGGGAAGAAAATGACAAAAATTCTTCAAGTGATTCAAAAAAATAAAATCATAAATCTGGGTATCATGATGAAAGACTATGAAAATGAAGAAGAGCAAAAGCGATACATTGATAGCAATTTCTCCAAACACATGACATGCATCAAAGTTTATTCATATTTCTCCCCAAGATAAATGGATATGTGATTTATGGAGACAACAAACAAAGGCCACTTGATCAACAAGCCCAACAAGTAATATCAAATGATACCAACAGGTCACTTGTCTTAGATTGATTACTTTGATGATTTTTGTATAACCTTTGATGATTTTTGTCTATGATTGTTAACTTTTGATTGAGTTTTGATGCTTGTTTACTCCTTAAATATTTGTTTAACAAGTTGATTTTCATTAATATTTTTTCATTGATAGTTATGTTTATTGTCTTTGATTATGTTTTGATGATTGCTTTTGTTTGATTGTGTTTAATTGTAAGTATTTGATTATATTTGATTGGTGTGTGTTAATTGTTTGATTAATACTTGTTTGAATGAATTAAATACATATTAGTGATGATGATTGATAGTGTTAGATGTATTTAGCATAGACATAGGTAATTCTTTTGAGGAACTAGCCTAGTTTATGCTCTGGTAATCGATTACTAATCAGTGTAATCGATTACACAAGAACAGGCAGCCTGTAATCGATTACAACAGCCTGTAATCGATTAAAATATCCTGTAATCGATTACCAGAAGGCTTATTACTCCTGTAATCGATTACCAAGCCTTGTAATCGATTACAACTCATCCTCGTCTATAAATACCTACGAAACCAGTATTGCTGCGCAGCCAAGGCTTCTCCTCGTGCCTCCTCCATCCCTAAATCTTCAAACCTTCGTATCTTACTCAAATCTTCACCAAAACACGTCCCGTAAAGCCCAATCTTCCTCTTTTTCACTCCTCTTTCACTTCCACCGATTGAAATCCACTAAAACTTCATCAAATGGCAGAACCATCGAAGAAGAGAAAGGGATCATCCTCCACCGCCGCTGCTGCTGCCCATCGCCGCCACAGACCATCCGAAGCACCCACAACACCTATTCATCCCTCTTTGTCATCTCCAAGATCATCCACGTTGTTTTCATCCGATGATCAGCGTCTATGGTACCTTTCTCAATTTTCTTCTAGGATCATCTTAGACCCTAAGTACTTAGACGTAGATTTCTTTAATGATGAAACGTTTGATTGCTATCAAGTGTTTCAAAATTCTGGCCTGGTTGATTTCATGTCCTTAAAATTGCCACATTATCCTGAACTTGTAAAGGTTTTTTACTGCAATTTAAAAATTCAGGATGACATTATTTCTTCTGAGGTGCATGGTATTCCTATGATCATTGATCAGTCATTGTTCTTTTCTTTAACTCATTTACCCAGTCAAGGTGCACCTTTTGAGGGCACCATTGTTGATGACTGGAAATTTGATTATTCTAGTCATGATGCTCACCATATGGTTTGCAATGACCAGGCTGAAATGACCGGTAGATTGCTGGCCAAGTCATTAACATTTGATAATCGCATCATGCACTATATAATTGTTAGAATTTTGCTTCCTCGGTCTTCGAATTTGGCACAAGCCTCTGAGGAGGATTTGATTCTGATGTGGGCTTTCCTTACCGGTCGTCAGATCGACTGGGCTCACTTGGTTCGGTACCGAATGCATAAGGCATTATGGGCCAATGCACATCTCCCTTACCCTCAATTGATAACTTTGTTTCTGCGTCATTTTCAAATTCCGCTTGATGATGAACCATTTGTTCAAGTCAAGCGTTCCTTTGCAATTGGTGCTAGTGCAGTGACTTCCTTTGGATACCGTAAGGATCAGAATGGTGAAGAAAGACGCACTCCCTCCTCAAGATGAGCGTACTCCTTCACCTCCTCCTCAGCGAGATGATTCAGCACTCATGAATGGAGTTTTTTCCGAATTACGGGGTCTTCGTTCTTATGTTGGTGAACGTTTCGACTCATTGGATACACGTTTTGCCGAAATGGATATTCGCCTCACACAGCTTGAAGAGGATGTGGGTTACATTCGTCAGAGTTTCGATCTTCCACCACCACCTCCACCTTCTTAGAATTTAGTTTCTAATTCTATGTCTTTTATAAGCTGTGTATTTTGGCTATGCTACTTAGATTATTATTTTCAGTACTTTATTTATCTTGTAGTATTTGGATTTCAGACTTTTATGCTTTGATACTATGTGATTTTGAATTTTGAACTGTTTGGATTCTGGTTTGGTTATGTCTTATTTCTGAGTTTGGTTGGTTATGCCTTATACTTTGTAATTCATCTGTTTCCACTTCATTATTATATCTGTCTTGATTCCCAAGTACTTTGGCTTTTTGATGTTGCCAAAGGGGGAGAAAAATGGGGTGTAGAAAGGCATAGACAAAGCTTAGAGATCAAGTGATCATCAATTCCAAAACATAGGGGGAGTGAACACCAATTTTATATATATACATTGCTTGCTTGTATCTTGATTTCAGGACTTATATTGTCATCATAAAAAAGGGGGAGATTGTAGAAGCAAATGACTTTGGTGTTTTGATGATGATCATGATGATTTGATGCAAATGGGTTTTTCAAGTTTAAATTCAAGACAATGATTCAAGAATACAAGCCACAACATCAAGATGATCATTAGTATTTTAGGAAGGGAATTCCTAATTGATATAGCAAAAGGTTTGGCCAAGTAATTTAAGTTAAAAAGTGTTTTTCAAGAGATTTACTCTCTGGTAATCGATTACCAGAGGATGTAATCGATTACCAATGGCCAAAAATGATATACAACAGCTACTAAATATTTGAATTCAAATTTTAGACAGTGTAATCGATTACACAATATTGGTAATCGATTACTAGCAGTTAATAAACATTTTAATTCAAATTTTAACACCTGTAATCGATTACCAGAGGAGATTTTCAGAAAATAACTTCTAAGAGTTACATCTATTCAAATGGTTTATGAATGACCATCAAAGGTCTATTTATATGTGACTTGGAAACACGAATTGAGTGAGAGTTTTCATTGCCTAAAAAGTTTTATCCTCTTAAAAGATTAAGAGAGTTTTTCTTAATTGAAATGTCTTATCCTCTCAAAGATTCCTTGGTCAAACGCTTGCATATTCAATAAGGAATTGTGATTGATCTTCATTGTACAATCTATCTCTTTCAAGAGAGATTTCTTCTTCTCTTCTTCTTACTTCTTAAAAGGGATTAAGAGACCGAGGGTCTCTTGTTGTAAAAGAATTTTGAACACAAAGGAAGGATTGTCCTTGTGTGTTCAAAACTTGTAAAAGGATTTTACTAGAGAGTGGAAAATCTCAAGTGGGTTGCTTGAGGACTGGACGTAGGCACGGGAAGTGGCCGAACCAGTATAAATCAAGTTTGCATTTCTCTCTTCCCTTAAACTTCTTTTATTTATTACTATTTATCTTTGGCTTGAAAGAAGTTTATTTTGAATTGTCTTTTGAGTAATTCATGTTAAGGGTGCATTGTTAATCTAAAAAAAAGAGTAAAATTTTAATTGGGGAATAGTTCTTGTTATCTTAATTCAACCCCTCCCTTCTTAAGATAACTGAGGCCATTTGTCTAACAAGAATATGATGACCCACTCTATGCAATTGTTAATTCTACATTTCCAAATTTATCTCACCATCATAACAATCCTGAATACTTTCAATCTACAACAATATTAGCTTCCACAAATGAAACCGTACAACAACTTAATGATTATATACTATCATTGATCCCAGGTGATTATAACATACCACATCTAATTTTGATTATATATCAATTTGGATTGTATGTCATCCTTATGAAATAACATTTAACTCGAATGTCTGATTCAGGCGCATAATATATCGAGACGCTCGAAAATGAACAAGAAAACTCTCGACAAATGCAAACTCCCATAAATTTTGACTTGGGTATATCATTAAGGCCCATGATATATCAAGATGCACGAAATTGAACAACAGAAGCTCTAGTCAAATACAAATCGTCATAACTTTTCACTCGGATATCCCATTCAGGCGCATAATATATTGAGACGCTTGAAATTGAACACGGAAGCTCTCGGCAAATTCAAACGACATAACTTTTGACTCGGGTGTATCAATGAGGCCCATGATATATCGAGACACACAAAATTGAACAATAGAAGCTCTTGTGAAATTCAAATTGTCATAACTTTTCACTCGGCTGTCCAATTCAGGTGCATAATATATCGAGTTGCTCAAAATTGAACACGAAATCTCTCGGCAAATTGAAATGGCATAACTTTGGACTCGGGTGTATCATATAGGCCCACGATATATCGAGACGCACGAAATTGAACAACAGAAACTCGTGAAATTCAAATTGTCATAACTTTTCTCTCAGATGTCTGATTTGGGCGCATAATATATCGAGATGCTCCAAATTGAACACGGAAGCTCTCGGCAAATTGAAACGACATAACTTTTGACTCAGGTGTATCATTGAGGCCCATGATATATCAAGACGCGCGAAATTGAACAACAAAAGCTCTAGTCAAATTCAAATCGTCTTAACATTTCACTCGGATGTCCAATTCAGGCGCATAATATATCGAGACGCTCGAAATTGAATATGGAAGCTCTCGACAAATTCAAACGACCATAACTTTTGACTCGAGAGTAGGATTGAGGCCCATGATATATCAAGAAGGTCGAAATTGAACAATAGAAGCTCTCGTGAAATTCAAATGGTCATAACTTTCACTCGGATGTCCAATTCAGCTGCATAGTATATCGAGGTGCTCGAAATTGAACACGAAATCTCTCGGCAAATTCAAACGGCATAACTTTGGACTCGGGTGTATCATATAGGCCCATGATATACCGAGACGCACGAAATTGAACAACAGAAACTCTCGTAAAATTCAAATCGTCATAAATTTTCACTCAGATGTCTGATTCGGGTGCATAATATATCGAGATGCTCTAAATTGAACACGGAAGCTCTCGGCAAATTGAAAAGGCATAACTTTTGACTCAGGTGTATCATTGAGGCCCATGATATATCTAGACGCGCGAAATTGAACAACAAAAGCTCTAGTCAAATTCAAATCGTCTTAACATTTCACTCGGATGTCCAATTCAGGCGCATAATATATCGAGACGCTCGAAATTGAATATGGAAGCTCTCGACAAATTCAAACGACCATAACTTTTGACTCGAGAGTAGGATTGAGGCCCATGATATATCAAGAAGGTCGAAATTGAACAATAGAAGCTCTCGTGAAATTCAAATGGTCATAACTTTCACTCGGATGTCCAATTCAGCTGCATAGTATATCGAGGTGCTTGAAATTGAACACGAAATCTCTCGGCAAATTCAAACGGCATAACTTTGGACTCGGGTGTATCATATAGGCCCATGATATACCGAGATGCACGAAATTGAACAACAGAAACTCGTGAAATTCAAATCGTCATAACTTTTCTCTCAGATGTCTGATTTGGGCGCATAATATATCGAGATGCTCCAAATTGAACACGGAAGCTCTCGGCAAATTGAAACGGCATAACTTTTGACTCAGGTGTATCATTGAGACCCATGATATATCAAGACGCGCGAAATTGAACAACAAAAGCTCTAGTCAAATTCAAATCGTCTTAACATTTCACTCGAATGTCCGATTCGGGCGCATAATATATCAAGACACTTGAAATTGAACACGGAAGCTCTCGGCAAATTCAAACGACCATAAATTTTGACTCGGGTGTATCATTAAGGCCCATGATATATCAAGACGCACAAAATAGAACAACAGAAGCTCTAGTCAAATACAAATCGTCATAACTTTTCGCTCGGATATCCGATTCGGGCACATAATATATCGAGACGCTCGAAATTGAACACGGAAGCTGTCGGCAAATTCAAACGGCATAACTTTTGACTCGGGTGTATCAATGAGGCCCATGATATATCGAGACACACGAAATTGAACAATAGAAGCTCTTGTGAAATTCAAAATTGTCATAAATTTTCACTCGGATGTCCAATTCAGGTGCATAATATATCGAGGCGCTCCAAATTCAACACGAAATGTCTCGGCAAAGTCAAACGGCATAACTTTGGACTCCGGTGTAGGATTGAGGCCCATGATATATCGACGCGATCGAAATTGAACAACAGAAGCTCTCGTGAAATTCAAATCATCATAACATTTCACTCGAATGTCCGATTCGGGCGCATAATATATCGAGAGGCTCGAAATTGAACACAGAAAATCTCGACAAATGCAAACTTCCATAAATTTTGACTTGGGTGTATCATTATGTCCCATGATATATCAAGACGAATGAAATTGAACAACAGAAGCTCTAGTCAAATACAAATCGTCATAACTTTTCACTCGAATTTCCAATTTAGGCACATAATATATCGAGACGCTCGAAATTGAATATGGAAGCTCCCGACGAATTCAAACGGCATAATTTTGACTCGGGTGTATCAATGAGGCCCATGATATATCGAGACACACGAAATTGAACAATTGAAGCTCTTGTGAAATTCAAATTGTCATAACTTTTCACTCGGATGTCCAATTCAGGTGCATAATATATCGAGGCGCTCAAAATTGAACACGAAATCTCTCGGCAAATTCAAACGGCATAACTTTGGACTTGGGTGTATCATAGAGGCCCATGATATATCGAGACGCACGAAATTGAACAACAGAAACTCTCGTGAAATTCAAATCGTGATAACTTTTCACTTATTTGTTTGATTTGGGCTCATAATATACCGAGATGCTCCAAATTGAACACGGAAGCTCTCGGCAAATTGAAACAGCATAACTTTTGACTCAAGTGTATCATTGAGGCCCATGATATATCAAGACGCGTGAAATTGAATAACAAAAGCTCTAGTCAAATTCAAATCGTCTTAACATTTCACTCAGATGTCCAATTTAGGTGCATAATATATCGAGACGCTCGAAATTGAACATCGAAGCTCTCGGCAAATTCAAACTGCCATAACATTTGACTCGGGTGTAGGATTGAGGCCCATGATATATCGACGCGATCGAAATTGAACAACAGAAGCTCTCGTGAAATTCAAATCGTCATAACATTTCACTCAAATGTCCGATTCAGGCGCATAATATATCGAGACGCTCGAAATTGAACACGGAAACTCTCAACAAATGTAAACTGCCATAAATTTTTACTTGGGTGTATCATTAAGTCCCATGATATATCAAGACGCACGAAATTGAACAACAGAAGCTCTAGTCAAATACAAATCATCATGGCTTTTCACTCGAATGTCCAATTCAGGCGCATAATATATCGAGACGCTCGGAATTGAACACGGAAGCTCTCGGAAAATTCAAACTGTATAACTTTTGACTCGGGTGTATCAATGAGGCCCATGATATATCGAGACGCACGAAATTGAACAATAGAAGCTCTTGTGAAATTCAAATTGTCATAACTTTTCACTCGGATGTCCAATTCAAGTGCATAATATATCGAGGCGCTCAAAATTGAACAGGAAATCTCTCGGCAAATTCAAACGGCATAACTTTGGAGTCGGGTGTATCATATAGGCCCATGATATATCGAGACGCATGAAATTGAACAACAGAAACTCTGGTGAAATTCAAATCGTCATAACTTTTCACTCAGATGTCTGATTCGAGCGCATAATATATCGTGATGCTCGAAATTGAACACGAAAGCTCTCGGCAAATTGAAATGGCTTAACTTTTGACTCAGGTGTATCATTGAGGCCCATGATATATCAAGACACCTGAAATTGAACAACAAAAGCTCTAGTCAAATTCAAATGGTCTTAACATTTCACTCGGATGTCCAATTGAGGCGCATAATATATCGAGACACTCGAAATTGAACTTGGAAGCTCTCGATAAATTCAAACGGTCATAACTTTTCACTCGGATGTCCGATACAGGCCCACAATAATATATCGAGACATTCAAAATTGAACACAAAGCTCTCGTGAAGTTCAAATCGTCATAACTTTTCACTCCGATGTCCGATTCAGGCGCATAATATATCCAGACGCTCAAAATTGAACACAGAAGCTCTAGAAAAATTCAAACGACATAATTTTTGACATGGGTGTATCATTGAGGCCCATGATATATCGAGATACAGGAAATTGAACAACAGAAACTCATGATAAATTCAAACAACATAACTTTTGACTCGGGTGTATGATTGAGGCCCATGATATATTGAGACATTCGAAATTGAACAACAGAAGCTCTCGTGATATTCAAATGGTCATAACTTTTCACTCGGATGTCCAATTCAGGTGCATAATACATCGAGACGCTCGAAATTGAACACGGAAGCTCTCGGCATATTCAGACAACCATAACTTTTGACTCGGGTGTATGATTGAGGCCCATGATATATCGACACGTTCGAAATTGAACAGCAGAAGCTCTCGTGAAATTCAAATGGTCATAACTTTTCACTCGGATGTCCGATACAGGCCCATAATATATCGAGACATTTGAAATTGAACACGAAGCTCTC
The DNA here is from genome assembly GCF_000004515.6 of Glycine max. Taxonomy (NCBI): domain Eukaryota; kingdom Viridiplantae; phylum Streptophyta; class Magnoliopsida; order Fabales; family Fabaceae; genus Glycine; species Glycine max. The sequence continues at coordinate 5,784,080 of NC_038249.2, read as the reverse complement.
GTGAAGTTCAAATCGTCATAACTTTTCACTCGGATGTCCGATTCAGGCGCATAATATATCCAAGCGCTTGAAATTGAACACGGAAGCTCTAGAAAATTCAAGCGGCATAATTATTGACTTGGGTGTATCACTGAGGCCCATGATATATCGAGACGCAGGAAATTGAACAACAGAAACTCTTGATAAATTTAAACGGCATAACTTTTTACTCGGGTGTATGATTGAGGCCCATGATATATTGAGACATTCAAAATTGAACAACAGAAGCTCTTATGAAATTTAAATGGTCAAAACTTTTCACTCGGATGTTCAATTCAGGCGCATAATACATCGAGACGCTCAAATTTGAAGACGGTCTGGGCATATTCAGACAGCCATAACTTTTGACTTGGGTGTATCATTGAGGCCCACGATATATCGACACGTTCGAAATTGAACAGCAGAAGCTCTCGTGAAATTCAAATGGTCATAACTTTTCACTCGGATGTCCAATTCAGGTGCATAATATATCGAGTCGCGCGAAATTATACGTTAAAGCGCCTGACAAATTTAAACGGCCATAACTTTAAACTCGGGTGTATGATTGAGGCCCATCATATATCGAGCACTCGAAAATGTACAACGGAAGCTCTCGAGAAATTCAAATGTTCATAACTTTTCACTCAGAATTCCGATTGAGGCGCATAATATATCGAGACGCTCGAAATTGAACATGGAAGCTCTCGGCAAATTCAAACGTCATAACTTTTGACTCAGGTGTATCATTGAGGCCCATGGTATATTGACACGCATGAAATTGAACATCAGAAGCTCTTGATAATTTCAAACGGCATAACTTTTGACTCGGATGTATGATTGAGGCCCATGATATATCGACACGTTCGAAATTGAACAGCAGAAGCTCTCGTGAAATTCAAATGGACATAACTTTTCACTCGGATGTACGATACAGGCCCATTATATATCGAGACATTCGAAATTGAACAAAAAGCTCTCTTGAAGTTCAAATCATCATAACTTTTCACTAGGATGTCCGATTCAGGCGTATAATATATCTAGACGCTCGAAATTGAACACGAATGCTCTCGGAAAATTCAAACGGCATAACTTTTGACTCGGGTGTATCATTGAGGCCCATTATATATCAAGACGCAGGAAATTGAACAACAGAAACTCTTGATAAATTCAAATGGCATAACTTTTTACTCGGGTGTATGATTGAGTCCCATGATATATTGGGACATTCGAAATTGAACAACAGAAGCTCTCGTGAAATTCAAATGGTCACAACTTTTCACTCGGATATCCGATTCAGGCGCATAATATATCGAGTCGAGCGAAATTAATCATGAAAGCTCTTGGCAAATTGAAATGGCCATAACTTTTAACTTGGGTGTATGATTGAGGACGATCATATATCGAGCACTCGAAAATGTACAACGAAAGCTCTCAAGAAATTCAAATGGTAATAACTTTTCGCTCAGATGTCCGATTGAGGCGCATAATATATCGAGACCATCGAAACTGAACACGGAAGCTCTTGGCAAATTCAAACTGCATAACTTTTGACTCGAGTGTATAATTGAGGCCCTTGATATATTGACACGCACGAAATTGAACAACAAAAGCTCTTGATAAATTCAAACGACATAACTTTTGACTCAGGTGTATGATTGATGCCCATGATATATCGAGACATTCATAATTGAAAAATAGAAGCTCTCGTGAAATTCAAATGGTTATAACTTTCACTCGAATGTGCGATTCAGGCGCATAATATATCGAGACGCTCGAAATTGAATACGGAAGCTCTTAGAAAATTCAAACGGCGTAACTTTTGACTTGGGTGTATTATGGAGGCCCATGAGATATCGAGCCGCACGAAATTGAACAACAGAAGCTCTTGATAATTTCAAACGGCATAACTTTTGACTCGGGTGTATGATTGAGGCCCATGATATATCGAGACATTCTAAATTGAACAACAAAAGCTCTTGTGAAATTCAATTGGTCAAAACTTTTCACTCGGATGTCCAATTCAGGCACATAATACATCGAGACGCTCGAAATTGAACACGGAAGCTCTCGGCATATTCAGACAGCCATAACTTTTTACTCAGGTGTATGATTGAGCCCTATGATGTATCAAGACGCTCGAAATTGAACAACAGAAGTTCCCGTGAAATCCAAATGGTCATAACTTGTCACTCAGATGTTTGATTGAAGTGCATAATATATCGAGACAATCGAAATTGAACAACGAAAGTTCTCGAGAAATTCAAATGGTCATAACTTTCCACTCGGATGTCCGACTCAGGGGCATAATATATCAAGATGCTTGAAATTGAACACAGAAGCTCTCGGAAAATTCAAATGACTATAATTTTAACTCGGGTTTATGATAGAGGCCCATCATATACCGAGACGCTTGAAAATGAACAACGAAAGCTATCGAGAATCTCAAATGGTCATAACTTTTCACTCGAATATCCGATACAGGCCTATAATATATCAAGACATTCGAAATTGGACACGAAAGCCCTCAACAAATTCAAATTGCCATAACTTTTGATTTAAGTTTATGGTTGAGTCTCGTCATATATTGAGACACTCGAAAGGTACAACAGAAGCTCTCAAAAATTCAAATGGTCATAACCTTTCACTAGGATGTCCGATTCGGGCGCATAATATATCGAGACGCTCGAAATTAAACATGGAAGCTCTCGGCAAATTCAAACGGCCATAACTTTTAACTCGAGTGTATGATTGGGACCATCATATATTGAGCGCTCGAAAAGGAACGGAAGCTCTCAAGAAATTCAAATAGTCATAACCTTTCACTCGGATGTCCGATTCAGGCGCATAATATATCGAGACGCTCGAAATTAAACACGGAAGCTCTCGGTAAATTCAAACAGCCTAACTTTTGACTAGGGTGTATGATTGAGGCCCATGATATATCGAGACATTCGAAATTGAACAACAGAAGCTCTTGATAAATTCAAACAACATAACTTATGACTCGGGTGTATGATTGAGGCCCATGATATATCGAGACATTCGAAATTGAACAAGAGAAGCTATTAATAATTTCAAACGACATAACGTTTGACTCGAGTGTATGATTGAGACCCATAATATATTGAGACATTCGAAATTAAACAACAGAAGCTCTCGTGAAATTTAAATGGTCATAACTTTTCACTTGGATGTCCGATTCAAGCGCATAATATATCGAGACGCTCGAAATTGAACACGGAAACTCTCGACAAATTTAAACGCCATAACTTTTGACTTGGGTGTATGATTGAGGCCCATGATATATCGAGACATTCGAAGTTGAAAAACAGAAGCTCTTGATAAATTCAAACAACATAACTTTTGACTCGGGTGTATGATTGAGGCCCATGATATATCGAGACATTCTAAATTGAACAACATAAGCTCTTAATAATTTCAAACGGCATAACTTTTGACTCGGGTGTATGAATGAGGCCCATAATATATTGAGACATTCGAAATTGAACAACAGAAGCACTCGAGAAATTCAAATGGTCATAACTTTACACTCAGATGGCTGATTCACGTGCATAATATGTCGAGACATTTGAAATTGAACAACTGAAGCTCTCGTGAAGTTCAAATGGTCATAACTTTTCAGTCGAATGTTTGTTTCAGGCGTAAAATATATCGAGTCACTCAAAATTAAACACGGAAGCTCTCGACAAATTCAGACGGCGATAACTTTTAAATTGGATGTACGATTGAGGCCCATCATATATCAAGGGATCGAAAATGAATAACAGAATCTCTCAAGAAATTCAAATGGTCATAACTTTTTACTCGAATGTCCGATACATGCCCATAATATATCGAGACGCTCCAAAGTGTACACTGGAAGCTGTCGAGAAATTCAAATGGTCATAACTTTTCAATTGGATATCCGATTTAGGTGTATGATATATCGAGATGCTCCAACTTGAACACGGAAGCTCTCGGAAAATTCAAAAAGCCATAACATTTGACTCGGGTGTATAACTGAACCCCATGATATATCGAGACGCTCGAAATTGAACAACATAACCTCTCGTGAAATTCAAATGGTCATAACTTGTCACTCGGATGTCTGAGTGAAGCAAATAATATATCGAAACATTCGAAATTGAACAATGAAAGCTCCTGAGAAATTCAAATGGTCATAACTTTTCACTGGATGTCTGATTCAGGCGCATAATATATCGCGAAACTCGAAATTGAACACGAAAGCTTTGGGGAAATTCAAATGGCCATAACTTTTGACCCAGGTGTTTGATTGAGGCCCATGATATATCGAGACGCTCGAAATTGAATAACGAAAGCTCTCGATAAATTCAAATGGTCATAACTTTTCACTCGGATATCCGACTCAGGTGCATAATATATCGAGACGCTCAAAATTGAACACAGAAGCTCTCGGTAAATTCAAACGACATAACTTTTGACTGGGGTGTATGATTGAGCCCCATGATATATCAAGACGCTCGAATTTGAACAACAGAAGTTCTCGTGAAATCCAAATGGTCATAACTTGTCACTCAGAGGTCTGATTGAAGCGCATAATATATCGAGACGTTCGAAATTGAACAACCAAAGTTCTCGAGATATTCAAATGGTCATAACTTTTCATTCGAATGTCCGATTCAGGCGCATAATAAATCAAGATGCTCGAAATTGAACACAGAAGCTCTCTGCAAATTCAAGCGGCCATAATTTTAACTTGGGTGTATGATTGAGGCCCATGATATATCGAGACATTCAAAATTGAAAAACATAAGCTCTTGATAAATTCAAACGGCATAACTTTTGTCTCAGCTGTATGATTGAGGCCCATGATATATTGAGACATTCGAAATTCAACAACAAAAGCTCTTAATAATTTCAAACGACATAACTTTTGACTCGGGTGTATGATTGAGACCCATGATATATCGAGACATACTAAATTGAACAACATAAGCTCTTAATAATTTCAAACGGCATAACTTTTGACTCGGGTGTATGATTGAGACCCATGATATATTGAGACATTCAAAATTGAACAACCGAAGCTCTCGTGAAATTCAAATGGTCATAACTTATCACTCGGATGTCCGATTCAGGCAAATAATATATCGAGACGCTCGAAATTGAATACGGAAGCTCTCGGAGAATTCAAACAACATAACTTTTGACTCGGGTGTATGATTGAGGCCCATGAAATATCGAGACATTTGAAGTTGAACAACAGAAGCTCTTGATAAATTCAAACAACATAACTTATGACTCGGGTGTATGATTGAGGCCCATGATATATCGAGACATTTGAGATTGAACAAGAGAATCTATTAATAATTTCAAACGGCATAACTTTTGACTCGAGCGTATGATTGAGACCTATGATATATTGAGACATTCGAAATTGAACAACAGAAGCTCTCGTGAAATTCAAATGGTCATAACTTTTCATTTGGATGTCCGATTCAAGCGCATAATATATCGAGACGCTCGAAATTGAACACGGAAACTCTCGACAAATTTAAATGCCATAACTTTTGACTTGGGTGTATGATTGAGGCCCATGATTTATCGACACGTTCGAAATTGAACAATAGAAGCTCTCGTAAAATTCAAATGGTCATAACTTTTCACTCGGATGTCCGATTCAGGCGTATATTATTTCGAGACGCTCGAAATTGAACACGGAAGTTCTCGGCAAATTCAAATGGCATAACTTTTGACTTGGATGTTCGATTCAGACGCATAATATATCGAGACGCAGGAAATTAAACAACAGAAGCTCTTGGCAAATTCAAATGGTATAACTTTTGACTCGGGTGTATGATTGAAGCCCATGATGTATTGAGACATTCAAAATTGAACAATAGAAGCTCTCATGAAATTCAAATGGTCATAACTTTTCACCCGAATGTCCAATTCAGGCGCATAATACATCAAGATGTTCGAAATTGAACACGAACGAAATTCAAACGTCATAACTTTTGACTCGGGTGTATCATTGAGGCCCATGATATATCGACACACACGAAATTGAACAACAGAAGCTCTTAATAAATTCAAATGGCATAACTTTTGACTCGGGTGTATGATTGAGGCCCATGATATATCGACACGTTCGAAATTGAAAAATAGAAGCTCTCCTGAAATTCAAATGGTCAAAACTTTTCACTCGGATGTCTGATTCAGGCGCATAATATATCGAGTCGCGTGAAATAAAACACGAAAGCTCTCGGCAAATTCAAACGGCCATAACTTTTAACTCGGGTGTATGATTGAGGCCCATCATATATCGAGCACTCGAAAATGTACAACGGAAGCTCTCGAGAAATTCAAATGGTCATAACTTTTCACTTGGATGTCCGATTTAGGCGCATAATATATCGAGACGCTCGAAATTGAACACAGAAGCTCTCAGCAAATTCAAACGGCATAACTTTTTACTCGGGTGTATCATTGAGGCCCATGATATATCGACACACTCGAAATTGAACAACAGAAGCTCTTAATAAATTCAAATGGCATAACTTTTGACTCGGGTGTATGATTGAGGTGCATGATGTATCAAGACGCTCAAAATTAAACAAGAGAAGCTCTTATTAAATTCAAATAGTCATAACATTTCACCCAGATGTCTGATTCAGGTGCATAATATTTTGAGATGCCTGAAATTGAACATGGAACCTCTCGGCAAATTCAAACGGCATAACTTTTGACTCGGTGTATGATTGAGGCCCATGATATATCGAGACGTTCAAAATTGTAAAACAGAAGCTCTCGTGAAATTCAAATGGATATAACTTTTCACTCATATCTCCGATTCACGCGCATAATATATCGAGACGCTCAATATTGAACCCGGAAGCTCTCGGCAAATTCAAATGGCCATAACTTTTATCTCGAGTGTATGATTGAGGCCCATCATATAGCAAGTGCTCGAAAATGAACAGAAACACTTAAGAAATTCAAATAGTCATAACCTTTCACTCGGATGTATGGTTCAGGCGCATAACATATGGAGATGCTCAAACTTGAACACAACAGCTCTCGGCAAATTCAAACAGCCATAACTTTTCACTAGGTTGTATGTGTGAGGCCGGTCATATATAGAGCACTCGAAAATGATCAACGGAAATTCTCGAGAAATTCAAATGGTCATAACTTTTCAATCGGATATCCGATTTAGGTGCATAATATATTGAGACGCTCAAACTTGAATACGGAAGCTCTAGGCAAATTCAAACAGCCATAACATTTGACTCGGGTGTATAACTAAGCCCCATGATATATCGAGACGCTCGAAATTGAACAACATAACCTGTCGTGAAATTCAAATGGTCATAACTTGTCACTTGGATGTCTGAGTGAAGCGCATAATATATCGAGAAATTCGAAATTGAACAACGAAAGCTCCTGAGAAATTCAAATGGTCATAACTTTTCACTCGGATGTCTGATTCTGGCGCATAATATATCGAGACACTTGAAATTGAACATGAAAGCTTTGGGGAAATTCAAAGGGCCATAACTTTTGACCCAGGTGTTTGATTGAGGCCCATGATATATTGAGATGCTCAAAATTGAACAACGGAAGCTCTTGAGAAATTCAAATGGTCATAACTTTTCACTTGGATATCCGATTAAGGCGCATAATATATCGAGACACTCAAAATTAAACACGGAAGCTCTCGGTAAATTCAAAAGGCATAACTTTTGACTAGGGTGTATGATTGAGCCCCTTGATATATCAAGACGCTCGAAATTGAACAACAGCAGTTCTCGTGAAATCTAAATGGTCATAACTTGTCACTCAGATGTCTGATTGAAGCGCATAATATATCAAGACGTTAAAAAATGAACAACAGAAGTTATCGAGAAATTCAAATGGTCAGAACTTTTCACTCGGATGTCCGATACAAGCCCATAATATATCGAGACATTCGAAATTGAACACGAACGAAATTCAAACGTCATAACTTTTGACTCGGGTGTATCATTGAGGCCCATGATATATTGATATGAACCTTCATTGCACAAAGGATTACTTAGGATCGTCTAGGATTAAACCTTGATGGAAAATGTGGAAATTGATTAAGGAAAGGATGGAAAATAAGGTGGTTAATTTCGTGAGTCTTAATATGGTGGTTCTTGGCATAAAATGGAATAATGAGATGAAAAAACGTAGGTTAAGTGGTGGCTGGACAGAAATATAGAAATGACAATAACTCAAGCTACAAGGCTCCAAATGAGGTGATTCCAAAACGAGGTGAAAGGTCTCGTCTTGAAATTCAATTTAGGCTCAAGAATCACTTAATTTGAGTGAGTAAAATGGGAGTTATGGCCACGACATAATTCTGGGCAGAAGTGGATTTTTTGAAATTGTGGTTTGAAAGAACAAGGTTGAAGATGAAAGGAAGGAAAGATCTCTTTCCGGCGAGGGCAACACACAAAGGTTGTGAAAGTCCTTTGATACAGCTAGGGTGTTCTTGAATCACTCAAGAATTTAGGAGAATCACTCTCACTAAGATAAAAGAGATAAACTCTAATTTTCTGAATAAAACTCCACTTGTGTTTATTGATAAAATGGTTCAGCTTATATAGAAGTTTTACAACAGATTTTAGTAATGACCCACTAACCTAGAATTAAAATAACTTAATGCCATTAACCTAGGGAATTAAAAGAACTTAATGGCTGAGTGTAACTGAAATTGTGGCAACCAAAAGTCACCCCCAACAGCCAACAAGTCAGCCACCATTTGGTCTCCCAAAAGGCTGATGCCTAGGTTGCCAATTGGGCCCTTATTACAACTTGAACTAAACCTAACTAAAGCCCTTTTAGTTGATTAACCCAAAACATATTTTTGGTCAGCCAACTTTACAAGGATTGGGCCATTATTTAGACAAACTAAACACTCTAAAATTGAGACAAAGTGGTGCCATTTAGTCCTCCTCCATTTGGGCCATGGTACAACTCACAACCTTGGACTTTTCTCCTTGAAACTTGGGCTTGTATTCAAATAGTATGGACAACACTTGTTGAAGAGTTTCCTTGGCTTTCCTTGCTCTAGCCCTTGTCATAGGTCCTCCAAGTCCTTCAAGTGGATCCTTGTCCTTGCTCTTGGTCATGTCCTCATCATATATCGAGACACACGAAATTGAACAACAGAAGCTTTTGATAAATTCAAACGGCGTAACTTTTGACTCGGGTGTATGATTGAGGGCCATGATATATTGAGACATTCAAAACTAAACAACAGAAGCTCTCATGAAATTCAAATGGCCATAAGTTTCGACTCGGTTGTATGATTGAGGTCCATGATATATCAACACGTTCGAAATTGAAAAACAGAAGCTCTCGTGAAATTCAAATGGTCAAAACTTTTCACTTAGATGTCCGATTCAGGTGCATAATATATCAAGACGCTCGAAATTGAAATGGAAGCTCTTGACAAATTCAAACGGCATAACTTTTGACTCGGGTGTATCATTGAGGCCCATGATATATCGAGACGCACGAAATCTAACAACAGAAGCTATTGATAAATTCAAACAACATAACTTTTGACTCGGGTGTATGATTGAAGCCGATGATATATTGAGACATTCGAAATTGAAAAACAGAAGCTCTCGTGAAATTCAAATGGTCATAACTTTTCACTTGAATGTCCGATTTAGGCGCATAATGTATTGAGACGCTCGAAATTGAACACAGAAGCTCCCAACAAATAAAAACGGCATAACTATTGACTTGGGTGTATCATTGAGGCCCATGATATATCGAGACACAAGAAATTGAACAACAGAAGCTCTTGATAAATTCAAACGCCATAACTTTTGACCCGGGTGTATGATTGAGGCCCATGATATATCGACACGTTCGAAATTGAACAACAGAAACTCTCGTGAAATTCAAATGGTCATAACTTTTCACTCGAATGTCAAATTTAGGCGCATATTACATCGAGATGCTCGAAATTGAACACAGAAGCTCTCAACAAATTCCAACGGCATAATTTTTGACTCAGATGTCCGATTCTGGCGCCTAATATATTGAGACGCAGGAAATTGAAGAATAGAAGCTCTCGAGAAATTCAAACGGCATAAATTTTGACTCGGGTGTATGATTGAGGCCCATGATATATCGAGAGATTCAAAATTGAACAACAGAAGCTCTCGTGAAATTCAAACGGTCATGACTTTTCACTCAGATGTCCGATTCAGGCGCATATTATTTCGAGACGCTCGAAATTGAACACGGAAACTCTCAGAAAATTCAAATGGCATAACTTTTGACTTGGATGTTCGATTCAGGCGCATAATATATTGAGACGCAGGAAATTGAACAACGGAAACTGTCGAGAAATTCAAATGGCTATAACTTTTAACTCGGGTGTATGATTGAGGCCCATCATATATTGAGCGCTCGAAAATGTACAACGGAAGCTTTCGAGAAATTCAAGTGGTCATAACTTTTCACTCGGATGTCTGATTCAGGCGCATAATATATCGAGACGCTCGAAATTGAACACGGAAGCTCTTGACAAATTCAAACGGCATAACTTTTGACTCGGGTGTATCATTGAGGCCCATGATATATAGAGCGCTCGAAATTGAACAACAAAAGCTCTCATGAAATTCAAATGGTCATAACTTTCACTCGGATGTCCGATTCAGGCGCATAATATATCAAGACGCTCGGAATTGTAGACGGAAGCTCTCGGAAAATTCAAGCGCCATAACTTTTGACTCGGGTGTATGATTGAGGCCCATGATATATCGGCACGTTCGAAATTGAACATTAGATGCTCTCGTGAAATTGAAATGGTCATAACTTTTCACTCTGACATCGATTTAGGTGCATATTATATCGAGACGCTCGAAATTGAACACGGATACTCTCGGCAAATTCAAACGGTCATAACTTCTAACTCGGGTGTATGATTGAGGCCCATCATATATCGAGTGCTCGAAATTGTACAACGGAAGCTCTCAAGAAATTCAAGTGGTCATAACTTTTCACTCGGATGTCTGATTCAGGCGCATAACATATCGAGACGCTCGAAATTAAACACGAAAGCTCTCGGCAAATTCAAATGGCCATAACATTTAACTCGGGTGTATGATTGAGGCCCATCATATATCGAGCACTCGGAAAAGTACAATGGAAGCTCTCGAGAAATTCAGGTGGTCATAACTTTTCACTCAAATGTCTGATTAAGGTGCATGAAAGAGATCTTGTTGGTGTAACCATCATGATTGGCTCTGTTATCAAATTGTCATGGTCTCCCCAAAAGTAAGTGATTGGCCTCCATAGGAAAACCATCACAAAGTACCTTATCATTGTATTTCCCAATGGAAACGTCCACTTCAACTTGATGCCTTACTTGTACCTCCCCATCCTTACTAAGCCATTGTAGTTTGTATGGCCTAGGATGTGGTTTAGTAGCTAAATTTAGCTTTGACACTAATCTAGCACTAGCCACATTGGTGCAACTGCCTCCATCAATGATCACCATGCACACCTTGCCATTGATTAAACATCTAGTGTGAAAGATGTTTTCTCTTTGGCTCTCCTCCTCATGCTTCAATTGACCACCAAGTAACCGTCTAATCATCAACAAATCTCCTTCCGGAGTCTCCTCTTCCTCTACATACTCACTATCCTCTTCCTCTTCAACATCGGATTCACTTATATATTCTCCATCTCTAAGAACCGTGGACCTTTTGTTAGGGCACTCATAAGCATAGTGTCCTAGGCCTTGGCACTTGAAACACTTCACATCTCTACTCCATTTAGAGGGTTCCTCTTGGGACTTTGAGCGAGTTTTTGATGGACAACACTTGTTGAACAACTTCCTTGCTCTAGCCCTTGTCATAGGTCCTCCAAGTGGATCCTTGCCCTTGCTCTTGGTCATGTCCTCATCACATTTAGTCCTCCTCCATTTGGGCCATGATACAACTCACAACCTTGGACTTTTCTCCTTGAAACTTGGGCTTGTATTCAAATAGTATGGACAACACTTGTTGTATAGCTTCCTTGGCTTTCCTTGCTCTAGCCCTTGTCATAGGTCCTCCAAGTCCTTCAAGTGGATCCTTGCCCTTGCTCTTGGTCATGTCCTCATCATTCTCTCCCTCTTGAGAATGATTTGTCCTCAAATTGGATTCTCCATCTTCATCAAAAAGAATAAATCAGAGACATTGAAGGTGGAACTAACATTATACTCATCGGGCAGCTCAACTTTGTAAGCATTGTCATCGATTCTTTCAAGCACTTGAAATGGTCCATCTCCCCTTGGTTGAAGCTTTGATTTCCTTTGTTCTGGAAACCTTTCTTTTCTCATGTGTACCCAAATCCAATCTCCGGGTTCGAAGACAACCTTCTTTCTCCCATAGCTATTATTTCTCCTCTAAAATTGATTTTTGACTCTCTCATGAAGCTTCTTCACATAGTCCGCCTTTGCTTGACCTTCTTTATGCTTAAAAACAGAAACATTATGCATAGGCAAAAGATCAAGAGGAGTTAGTGGGTTAAAACCACAAACAACTTCAAAAGGAGAACAGTTAGCGGTGCTATGAACAACTCTATTGTAAGCAAACTCAACATGGGGTAAACAAGCTTCCCAAGTTTTTAAGTTCTTCCTCAAAACTGTCCTAAGCAAAGTTCCCAATGTCCTATTAACAACTTCCGTTTGCCCATCGGTTTGTGGGTGACAAGTGGTTGAAAATAACAATTTAGTGCCCAACTTGCCCCACAAAGTCCTCCAAAAATGGCTTAGGAACTTAGAGTCCCTATCACTAACAATGCTCCTTAGCAAACCATGGAGTCTCACAATCTCCTTGAAAAACAAATCAACCACATGGGAAGCATCATCAACTTTTTTACATGGAATAAAATGAGCCATTTTAGAAAACCTATCAACAACCACAAAAATGGAATCTCTACCACTGTTTGTTTTTGGCAGCCCCAAAACAAAATCCATGGATAAATCAATCTAAGGATACTCCGAAATTGGCAATGGAGTATACAATACCTTAGACTTTGCCTTTTTACATACATGCACCGTTCACAAAATTTCTGCACATCCTTTTTCGTATGAGGCCCATAAAAATGTTCTTGTAATGTTTCTAGAGTCTTTTGGACCCCAAAATGCCCCCACTAAACCTCCTTCATGTGCTTCACGAACAAGCAAATTTCTTGTAGAACATTTAGGCACACACGATTTGTTTTCTTCAAAAAGAAAGCCTGTCTAAAGAAACCATTTACTGAAAAATTTTCACAATTTTTAAAAATTTCTCCAAAAGTTTCATCATTTTCATACATGCTTTTTGAACATTCAAGACCAATCAATTTTGTTTCAAGCATAGAAAGTAATGCATGACGCCGAGAAAGAGCATCGGCTACAATATTACCTTTTCCCTTTTTATGTTTGATAACATAAGGGAATTGCTCTAGGAATTCCACCCACTTCGCATGCCTTTTGTTAAGCTAGCCTTGCCCCTTGATATATTTGAGGGACTCATGGTCACTATGAATGACAAATTCCTTGGGATAAAGGTAGTGTTGCCATGTTTTCAAAGTCCATATACTAAAGGCAACAACTCCTTCTCATAAGTTGAATAGTTAAGGGTAGGACCACTTAACTTTTCACTAAAATAAGCAATTGGATGGCCTTCTTGCAACAACACAGCCCCAATCCCAACATTTGAAGCATCACACTCAATTTCAAAAAGATTTTTGAAAGTTTGGCAACACAAGTATGGGGGCATTAGTTAGCTAAGAACATTGAAAGCTTCTTCTTGTTTCTCTCCCCATTTGAAACCAACATTTTTCTTGAGCACTTCATTGAGAGGTGCTGCCAATGTGCTAAAATCCTTCACAAATCATCTATAAAAACTGGCAAAGCCATGAAAACTCCTCACCTCGGTCACGGACTTAGGTGTAGGCCATTCTTGAATAGCCCTAATCTTCTCCTCATCAACTTGCACTCCTTTTGAGCTTACAACAAATCCAAGAAACACAACATGGTTAGTACAAAAGATGAATTTTTCAAGATTGGCATACAATTGTTCTTCTCTAAGCACACACAAGACAGATTTTAAACGATCAAATCAAGTGAAGTGCTATAGATAAGAATATCATCAAAGTACACCACAACGAACTTTCCTATGAACTCTCTCAAGATATGGTTCATTAATCTCATGAAAGTGCTAGGAGCGTTAGTTAGGCCAAAAGGCATAACCAACCATTCATACAAACCATATTTTGTTTTAAAAGCAGTTTTCCATTCATCCCTTCTCTAATCCTATTTTGATTGTATCCAGTTTTTAAATTGATTTTAGAAAAGTAACATGCACCATGCAATTCATCAAGCAAATCATCAAGCCTAGGTATAGGATGCCTATATTTAATGGTGATGTTATTAAGGGCTCTACAATCGGAACACATGCGCCATGTCCCATCCTTTTTAGGGACCAAAATCACCGGGATAGCACAAGGACTCATACTATCTCTTACCCAACCTTTGCTAATGAGTTCATCCACTTGTGATGAGTATCCTGAAACTGGCCAAATACAGGCTAAAGGCCCAAGTGGAGAAGGATGAAGGCCCAAGTGGAGAAGGATAAAGCCCCCGAGTGGAGAAGGATGAAGGCCCAGAGGCAGAAACACTATCAAGACTATTAATTGTTGCTGAAGGCCCAAACTAATTTAAAGGCCCAAGTTAAATATGTTTTTAGTTATAATTTTTATTTATTGTAATTTTGGCCCAAACTGTTTAGAAGGCCTATGTCTATTTTTATCTTTTTGTTTAGATACACTATAAGTATTGGTTTTTATTTTCAATAAAGAAAAACTTTTTGCATTTTTCATAAAATTTGGTGAGAGTTTCTCTCTGGGTTCCTTGTTGAACCAATCTCAGACTTATCAAGGTAATCCTTGTGGCGTCTACCCTGACTTATCTTCATTCATTGGAAGTGGCGTCTACCCTGACTTATCTTCCCTCTTTGGAAGTGGCGTCATCCAAATCTTCGTAGCCTGTATCAAACATTCCGCCTCGTAAGGTTCACATCATCTGGTATCAGAGCTTCGGCTCTTGATAGAGGTTCTATCCTATCCTATTATTTTTCTTTGTAATTTGTCTAGGTTCGTGTTTTGTCCTTGTTCTGTTATTTACGTTTTTGTTTACATCTTGTTTCGTTCTTGTTTGCGTCTTGTGTTCTGTTATTTGCATTCTTGTTATTGTTCTTGTCACATTCTTGTTCTTGTTTCTTGTGTCTTTCACACTTTGTGTAAAAAAAAAAGTTGCAAAAATTTTGAAAAAAAATAAAAAATTGGGTGTTTGATCTTTGAACACGAAATTGAGGCATTTAGAGGTGTTTTTTTGGAAAGAGAATCGTGGATCAAATCCCCTTATCTAGATTCTCCTCTGAATTCTGAGCGTTTTGATATATAGTAGGCCTCAAACGGACAACCGTAGCAAAAGTTATGAGCATTTGAAGTTTACTTGTCATATTTATTATCTTATTTGTTATCCAAATTAAATCTAATTTGCTATCCAAATCTGATCTGTTATCCAAATCAAATCAAAATTTGTTATCCAAATCAAATCAAATCTAATATGTTATCCAAATCAAATCCAATCTGCTATCCAAATGAAGTCTAATTTGTTATCCAAATCAAATCCAATCTGTTATCCAAATCAAGTCTAATCTGTTATCCAAATCAAATCTAAATCCAAATTAAGTCTAATATGTTAACCAAAATCAAATATGATTTGTTATCCAAATTAAATCTGCTACACAGTCCGTGATAATTAAACTGTCTTTCTTGTTATACCTTGTGTCTAATTTGACTCATCCAGGAACTTAAGAGGGAGTGAGTGGTAAAAGGCAAGAGTGAAAACACACACAAAAGCCTATATTGAGAGCATCAAACACGAATGAACTACCATCAAAGAGAGAAACACGTGAGTAGAGTGTGGAGAGGTCCTAAATCTTTTTTTTAATTTACTGCAAAATTCTTTGTTCCTTAATCATGGCAAGAGCTGGTGACAATGGTGGTGTACATCATCAACTGGACGGATCTCAACGCTTATTTCTAGACACGATGACTACACAAATGCAACATTTGTTGAACCGTAACAAAGAGGAGCTCTACAGACGAATAGCCAAATCTTCCTTGTTTACTCTTAAACCTCTATCCCCTAGAGAAGTGTGTGATGACCAAATCAGAATGAGAGAAAAGAGAGAACAAGAGAAAGAAAATAGTGAGGCACCACAAAGGAATATGAAAAAGAAGAGTGATACACCCGAGGAAAAGAGTGATACACATAAGAGAGAGAGAGTGATACACATGAGAGAAAATTTAATTATTTTGCAGAGGCGAGTGAAGTGAGGAAAGTGTTACCTGCTCATGAACCACTCAATCTACAGTATTGCAAAGACAGTAAAATTTCTACTGATAATTGTAATGAGTTTACTATTTCTATTTCTCCTAGTGTTCAACCCTTATTGCAGGAATTTAAAAATGTCTTTCCTAAGGAGATTCCTCATGGACTGCCACCTTCAAGAGGCATAGAACATCATGTTGATCTCCTTCCTGGAGCTTCATTGCCTAACAAGCCAACTTACAAAAGCAATTCCCAAGAGACTCAACGTAAGGATGCACATGCCAAAGTTGAGTATGTGAAAAGATTGTATGACCAAGTGAATGTGCAAATTGCAAAGAAGAATGAAAGTTATACCAAGCAAGCCAACAAGAAAAGGAAGGAAGTGGTACTTTAACCCGGTGATGATCTTGGACATTTGAGGGCAAATGTTTTCCAAGAAGGAGGGATTGATGAGAATCCTGAAACTGGCCAAATACAGGCTAAAGGCCCGAGTGGAGAAGGACGAAGGCCCAAGTGGAGAAGGATAAAGCCCCTGAGTGGAGAAGGATGAAGGCCCAAGTGGAGAAGGATGAAGGCCCAGAGGCAGAAACACTATCAAGACTATTAATTGTTGCTGAAGGCCCAAACTAATTTAAAGGCCCAAGTTAAATATGTTTTTAGTTATAATTTTTATTTATTGTAATTTTGGCCCAAACTGTTTAGAAGGCCTATATCTATTTTTATCTTTTTGTTCAGATACACTATAAGTATTGGTTTTTATTTTCAATAAAGAAAAACTTTTGGCATTTTTCATAAAATTTGGTGAGAGTTTCTCTCTGGGTTCCTTGTTGAACCAATCTCAGACTTATCAAGGTAATCCTTGTGGCGTCTACCCTGACTTATCTTCCTTCACTGGAAGTGGCGTCATCCAAATCTTCGTAGCCTGTATCAAACGTTCCGCCCCGTAAGGTTCATATCAACTTGTCTTTGAAACTGTTGGGTTTCTTGTGGATTACTTCTATAGGCTGGCCTATTGGGCAAAGAAGCTCCCAGAATGAGATCAATTTGATGCTCAATTCCCCTCAAAGGTGGTAGTCCACTTGGCACATTTGATGGAAACATGTCTTGAAAATCCTGCAAAAGAGTTTTAACACTAGAAGGCACTTCAAAATCATCAAAAGTGTTAGTGGTCAAAATCTGATTTTTGCAAAACAAGATGTATATTGACTGTTTAGCACGAAACAACCTCTTGACCTCACTTTTTGTGGCTAAATAGCTTTCCCTCACTTCAAGTGTTTCACTATTCTTTTGTTCACTCTTTTTCCTCTCAAGTGTTTCCCTCTTTTTCTCACTCTCAAGTGTTTTCCTCACTTTTTCTTTTTCTCTTTTCTCTTGAAGAAGTTTTTCTCTCATTTTCTTTTGATCCTCACACACTTCTTGTGGACTCAATGGCTTGAGCACAATCTTTTTGTCTTTGTGCATGAAAGAGATCTTGTTGGTGTAACCGTCATGATTGGCTCTTTTATCAAATTGCCATGGTCTCCCCAAAAGTAAGTGACTGGCCTCCATAGGAACAACATCACAAAGTACCTTATCATTGTATTTCCCAATGGAAACGTCCACTTCCACTTGCTGCCTCACTTGCACCTCCCCATCCTTACTAAGCCATTGAAGTTTGTATGGCCTAGGATGTGGTTTAGTAGCTAAATTTAGCTTTGACACTAATCTAGCACTAGCCACATTGGTGCAACTACCTCCATCAATGATCACCATGCACACCTTGCCATTGATTAAACATCTAGTGTGAAAGATGTTTTCTCTTTGGCTCTCCTTCTCATGCTTCAATTGACCACCAAGTAACCATCTAATCATCAACAAATCTCCCTCCGGAGTCTCCTCTTCCTCTACGTACTCACTCTCCTCTTCCTCTTCAACATTGGATTCACTTATATATTCTCCATCTATAAGAACCATGGACCTTTTGTTAGGGCACTCATAAGCATAGGGTCCTAGGCCTTGGCACTTGAAACACTTCACATCTCTACTCCTTTTAGAGGGTTCATCTTGGGACTTTGAGCGAGTTTTTGATGGGGTAGGTGTGGAACTACTAGAAGTAGCAGTCCCATCTTTCTTACCTTTGTCTTTCCAACTAGAAGAACCAAAGTTGGTAAAACTCCTCTTAGCCACTCCTTTCCTTTTTAATTGTTGCTCTACTTGGATTGCTTTGTGAAGCAAATCATCCATTTCAACAAACTCCTGCAGCTCAACAATATCACGGATATCATTAGTCAAACCATTAAGAAATCGAGCCATAGTTACCTCCTCATCTTCTTCAATCTTTGCTTGAATCATGAGCACACCATTTCCTTGAAATACTCCTCAACCCCCTTGTTGCCTTGGGTTAGTTTTTGGCGCTTGAATTTCAAATCCCTTGAGTAACTAGCCGGCACATACCGCTTTGTCATGATCCTTTTCATCTCCACCCATGTATCAACCATTGGCTCTTCATTTCTTGCTCTCTCCTTTTGTAGCTTGTTCCACCACACAAGAGCATAGTCGGAAAACTCCATGGTGGCAAGCTTCACCTTTTGGTTCTCCTCATAGTTGTTGCATGAGAAAACATGCTCTATTTTCATCTCCCACTCCAAGTAGGCCTCCGGATCATTCTTTCCTTTAAAGGGAGGAATGTTGAGTTTAATACCATCAATTCGGTTTTGTCTAGGAACACCATCATTCCCTCTTCTCCTCCTTTCTTCTTCATTATGATTTCTATTTTCCATTTGATCCAACCTCTCATGGAGCGCATCATCTCGTTGTTTCATTAACCTCTCCAAATCTTGCATCAAAGCTTGCATTTGGAATTGCAAAAGCCCCACTCCATCATTAGGATTTGTTCTTGCCATCTCAAACAAACAAATCAAACGTAACAAGATAATTATAGTTGTTGTTTGAATAGCTGATGAGGACATGACCAAGAGCAAGGGCAAGGATCCACTTGAAGGACTTGGAGGGCCTATGACAAGGGCTAGAGCAAGGAAAGCCAAGGAAACTCTTCAACAAGTGCTGTCCATACTATTTGAATATAAGCCCAAGTTTCAAGGAGAAAAGTCCAAGGTTGTGAGTTGTACCATGGCCCAAATGGAGGAGGACTAAATGGCACCACTTTGTCTCAATTTTAGAGTGTTTAGTTTGTCTAAATAATGACTCAATCCTTGTAAAGTTGGCTGACCAAAAATATGTTTTGGGTTAATCAACTAAAAGGGCTTTAGTAGGTTTAGTTCAAGTTGTAATAAGGGCCCAATTGGCAACCTAGGCATCAGCCTTTTGGAAGACCAAATGGTGGCTGACTTGTTGGCTGTTGGGGGTGACTTTTGGTTGCCACAATTTCAGTTACACTCAGCCATTAAGTTTTTTTTTAATTCCCTAGGTTAATGGCATTAAGTTGTTTTAATTCTAGGTTAGTGGGTCATTACTAAAATCTGCTGTAAAGCTTCTATATAAGCTGAACCATTTTATCAATAAACACAAGTTGAGTTTTATTCAGAAAATTAGAGTTTATCTCTTTTATCTTAGTGAGAGTGATTCTTCTAAATTCTTGAGTGATTCAAGAACACCCTGGTTGTATCAAAGGACTTTCACAACCTTTGTGTGTTGCCCTCGCCGGAAAGAGTGATTCTTTCCTTCCTTTCATCTTCAACCTTGTTCTTTCAAACCACAATTCCAGAAAATCGACTTCTGCCCAGAATTATCTCGTGGCCATAACTCCCGTTTTACGCACTCAAATTAAGTGATTCTTGAGCCTAAATTGAATTTCAAGACGAGACCTTTCACCTCGTTTTGGAATCACCTCATTTGGAGCCCTGTAGCTTGAGTTTTTGCCATTTCTATATTTCTGTCCCGCCACCACTTAACCTACGTTTTCTCATCTCATTATTCCATTTTATGCCAAGAACCACCTTATTAAGACCCACGAAATTAACCACCTTATTCGTCATCCTTTCCTTAATCAATTTCCGCATTTTCCATCAAGGTTTAATCCTAGACGATCCTAAGTCAGCCCTTGTGCCATGAGGGTTCATATGAATACCTCACCCACTCAAGTGTATCACAAAATTATGGCTTTTCTCTAATGAAACACTCTTGCCTTTTACCACTCTAATTCCCCTTGAGTTCTTAGGCAATTCAAGAGATTAGGCCCACAACAAAGAACAATTCACCAATACGTGTAAGGTAAGGCTAGAGAGACAAGGAAAAGGTTAACCAAGAAAAAGGCTAACAATGTTTTTAGGCACAAATGAAAGAAATAAAATTCAGAATTTAGGAATTCAAGTAACAATCCTTAATGCAACCAATATATTACCTTAAAGAGATTTTTTTTTTAAGTTCTTCAAGCATGAACCATTCAGCCCAATTTTTTTTTTTTAATTTTGCTTATAGGAATTTCTGCTTTTTTTTAATAACAAAGAGATCAAAAGGCTTAACTATTGCAATGGTTCAGCCTAAAAAAAATATATGAATAAGAAGGTAATATAAATGGCAAAGAGAATAAAGAAGGATGTTACCCAATATTTCCAGCAAAGGAAGTGTTGATCCTAGAACCGGAGCTCTGATTACCAAATGATATGAACCTTCATTGCAAAAAGGCTGACTTAGGATCGTCTAGGATTAAACCTTGATGGAAAATGATGTGAACCTGAGTAGGAGCGGATCGCTTGATACAGGCTATGAAGGTTTGGATGACGCCACTTCTGGTGAAGGAAGATAAGTCAGGGTAGATGCCACTTTCGGTGAAGGAAGATAAGTCTGGGTAGACGCTACTTCCAGTGAAGGAAGATAAGTCAGGATAGAGGCCACAAGGATTACCTTGATAAGTCTGATAATTGGTTCAACAAGGAACCCAGAGAGAAACTCTCACCCAATTTTATGAAAATGCCAAAATTTTTTTTTATTGAAAGCAAAAACAAAAACTTATAGAGTATCTGCACAAAAAGATAATAATAGACATGGGCCATCTAAACAGTTTGGGCCAAAATTACAATAAAAATAAATTATAACTAAAAACTTATTTAACTTGAGCCTTCAAATTAGTTTGGGCCTTCAGCAACAATTAATAGTCTTGATAGTGTCTCTGCCTCTAGGCCTTCATCCTTCTCCACTTGGGCCTTCATCCTTCTCCACTCGGGGGCTTTGTCCTTCTTCACTTGGGCCTTCGTCCTTCTCCACTTGGGCCTTTAGCCTGTATTTGGCCAATTTCATGATTCTCATCATTCCCTCCTTCTTGGAAAACATTTGTCCTCAAATGTCTAGGATCATCACCGGGTTCAAGTACCACTTCCTTCCTTTTCTTGTTGACTTGCTTGGCATAGCTTTCATTCTTCTTTGCAATTTGCACCTTCACTTGGTCATACAATCTTTTCACATACTGAACTTTGGCATGTGCATCCTGACGTTGAGTCTCTTGGGGATTGCTTTTGTAAGTTGGCTTGTTAGGCAATGAAGCTCCGGGGAGGAGATCAACTTGATGTTCTATGCCTCTTGAAGGTGGCAGTCCATGAAGAATCTCCTTAGGAAAGACATTTTTAAATTCCTGCAATAAGGGTTGAACACTAGGAGAAATAGAAATAGTAAACTCATTACAATTATCAGTAGAAATTTTACTGTCTTTGAAATACTGTAGATTGAGTGGTTCATGAGCAGGTAACACTTTCCTCACTTCACTCGCCTCTGCAAAATAATTAAATTTTCTCTCATGTGTATCACTCTCTCTCTCTTATGTGTATCACTCTTTTCCTCGGGTGTATCACTCTTCTTTTTCATATTCCTTTGTGGTGCCTCACTATTTTCTTTCTCTTGTTCTCTCTTTTCTCTCATTCTGATTTGGTCATCACACACTTCTCTAGGGGATAGAGGTTTAAGAGTAAACGAGGAAGATTTGACTATTCGTCTGTAGGGCTCTTCTTTGTTACGGTTCAACAAACGTTGCATT